>NW_017086042.1:0-317 GCF_001483705.2 Eufriesea mexicana
AAGCGTAACATAACCATACGCAATGCTAGTCATCCTACAGTGCCGGGACCACTACAGCTGGCCTCCCCATAGCCAAACAGAATATACTAGAGCTCAGCAGAGAGCAGGTATCCACCGAACAGCAGGGTGCAGCACAAGAGACAAAGTCATCCTAACCAAACTTAATCAAACCTAACCCAACCAAACGTAACATGACTCAATCAAACGTGCCACGACCACTATCGCTGGCCTCCCCAGAGACAAGCAGAACATATTAGAGCACAGTAGAGAGCAGAAATGCACCGGACTGCAGTGTATAGCACAAAAGATAAGCTATC
>NW_017086043.1:0-317 GCF_001483705.2 Eufriesea mexicana
GCGGATAGGAGCGTATAGCACAAAAGTGTGAGCTATCATATCCTAACCTCCCAAACGTAATATAGCCGAACGTAGCATAGCTCAACCTAACATGCTGAGCCCACAATTGCTGGCTTCACTAAAGCCGAGGAGAGCATACCAGCACACAGCATAGCGCATAAGTCCAAAGCATTGCAGTGTATAGCACAAAACTCAAAGATATCCACACAGAACTTGCCCTCACCTAACATATTCAAACGTAGTGTAACTCAAAATAACTTGCCGAGGCCGCTATTACTGGAATGCCCAGAGCCAAGCAGAAAATACTAGAGCACCGT
>NW_017086044.1:0-317 GCF_001483705.2 Eufriesea mexicana
TTTATGAAACTTTATGCACTCATTATAAAGACAATGTTCTTGCGAATCTTCTCATATCACTTTCGATCAGATTTCGATTCTAGTTATGTTTAGTATTACATATTTTCACGGAAGATCGTGATGGTCGCCGTTACGAAATCATAGGGGCCATCAAACAAAAATTAATAAATAACAATTTAGAGTTAAATTGTTGACGAAGATTATATAAGAACGTAGCCTGAAGTTCCAGCTTTGTACTAAAATTATAAAAGTTTATAAATTAATTACAGAAATTGAGTAATTAATTTTTTTTCACTGCCGGAGCCCTTCTATCCTTT
>NW_017086045.1:0-317 GCF_001483705.2 Eufriesea mexicana
TTCCTGAAGTGTCTACATATAAATGTACCTATAATTTGTAAAAGTGTAAAAATTATTGCACTTATTTTTAATAACAAATTGTTCACAATGTAAATGTATAGTATAATTGAAAAAAATGACTAAATTATAGACTGTTACTAGTATATACAACGTATTTGTACAAAATTTGCAATAAGTTGGTAAATCGCTACACTTATTGCAAATAACAAATTAAAATTGTTAATAACAAATAGTTTGCAACGCATATTAACGAAAAAAGTCAAAAAAGTTAATAAATTGTTAGTTATTACAGCGAAAAAGTAACTTTTAAAGGAATC
>NW_017086046.1:0-317 GCF_001483705.2 Eufriesea mexicana
GACCAAACACTGCCTAACCCATCCTAACCGAGCGTAACTTGACTCAACATAACGTGCCGAGACCACTACACCTGGCCTTTCCGGAGTCAAACTGAAAATATAAAAGTACTGTAGGGAGCAGAAATCCACCTAATAGCAGACAATATCTCTAGAGTCAAACCCATCCTCTCCTAACCTAACCAACCTTAACATAACCGAACACAACCCACCTCAACCTAACGT
Organism: Eufriesea mexicana; assembly: GCF_001483705.2. Taxonomy (NCBI): domain Eukaryota; kingdom Metazoa; phylum Arthropoda; class Insecta; order Hymenoptera; family Apidae; genus Eufriesea; species Eufriesea mexicana. The sequence goes on from NW_017086046.1 coordinate 223, forward strand.
GTCGCGAACGCTATTGCTGGCCTCCACAGAGTCAAGCGGAACACGTTAGTGGAGAGAAGAACGAGGAAATCCGTATAATCGCAGTGAACATCGGA
>NW_017086047.1:0-317 GCF_001483705.2 Eufriesea mexicana
AGTCGAAAATGTCCATGAAATCGAGTTTTCCAGCCAGATTCTGTAGCATTGCAATGGATATAGAGCGCCAAAAGAATATTTCATCCTTATTTACGCAAGAAAGCTAGTCAACCACGATATCAGAAGAAAATGTCAATAAAAATGAATTTTCCAGGTAGATTCTATAGCTTTGCAGTGGCTATAGCACGCCAATAGCATATTCCACTCTTATTTATGCAAGAAAGCTAGCTCACCACGAGGTCAGTCGAAAATAGAAATAAAAATGTGTTTTCCAACCAGATTGTATAGCAGTGCAATGGCTATTGCACGCCAATAGT
>NW_017086048.1:0-317 GCF_001483705.2 Eufriesea mexicana
CCAGGATCTCAATATTTCATTGTTCAAATTCACAATCTTGAGCAGCCACGCTTCATTTCTTTAGACACTGTTGAAAGGTTGGAACGTTATACATATTGGAATGCTAGGTTTTGAAAGTAAATGCAAGGGAACACTTGGGCCTACCTAGCTGATGAATCACAATAAACAGCAATCTAGGATTCAGGCCCAATGTTCAGAGTGCTCTCTAGAGTGCTTATTGGAGGATAAGTGACCTCGTCTAAGTGTCTAGGGTACGTGATCCACTGATAGCGAAGCGGTGAGAAATGCGTGATTAAGAAAGAGAGCATGAATATGAA
>NW_017086049.1:0-317 GCF_001483705.2 Eufriesea mexicana
TGAAGAGGAATTAAGCTAACAAGGAGGGTGCAAGTGCTTCGGGTCACCGATATAGTTGATACTGTGCAGGTTTGTAGATATCGTCATGCAGTTTAAAAAAATATATCATTATAGCGACAATTACTCAATAGTTTTTGAGATATTTACGATTAAATTTTCATCACTTCCTTAATTACAGATTTATTTCCATCATTTTACGAGTGCAGTCGTGGTCTAATAGGGATAGATGAATATTCCTGTGGTAATGGACCGTGGTTCGACTCTCGTCCCATAGTTGGTCGTCTTTTAATCTATTTTTAATTGTGTTCATTTTTCGT
>NW_017086050.1:0-317 GCF_001483705.2 Eufriesea mexicana
TCCATACATCCATACATCCATACATCCTTACGTCCATCCATGCATCCATACATCCGTACATCCACACAAACATTCATCCATACATACATCCATCCATTAACCCATCTTTACATACATACATCCATTCATACATCCTTCTTTCCATATATCTATCCATCCATACATCCATCCATCCATGCATCCATACATCCGCACATCCATACATCAATAAATCCATACATCCGTACATATATACATCCATACATTCATACATGCGAACATCCGTCCATCCATACCTCAATCCATTCATACATCCATCAATCCAAACAACCATTCAT
>NW_017086051.1:0-317 GCF_001483705.2 Eufriesea mexicana
TGTTAGAGCATATTAGAGCGCATAAATCCACCGAATAGCGGTGTATGTCACAAAAGACAATGTAGCCTATCCTAACCTAACCAAACGTAACACAAGCAAGCGTAAACTATCACGACCTAACATGACGCGACAACTGCTGCTGACATCCACAGAGGCAAGTAGACTGTATCAGAGCACAGTAGTTTGCAGAAATCCTACGCATTGCAGCGAATAGCTCGAAAGGCGAATATATCCTAACATAGCCTGACCTAACCTAACCAAACCAAACGCAGCGTAACCCAACAAAGCGTGCCGGGACCAATGGTGGACTCCACAGG
>NW_017086052.1:0-317 GCF_001483705.2 Eufriesea mexicana
TACACATATGCATCAATTCTTACATCCATCCATCCATACATACACAGATCCATACATTCATACATCCGCACATGCATACTTTCTCACATCCAAACAACAATCCTTACAGCCACCTGCTCACACGCCCATCCATCCGTCCATCCATCCTTCCATACATCCATCCATCCATACATCCTCCCATCCATACCCCCATCGATCCATACATCCATCCATTCATACTTCCACGCACGAATCCATCCATCCATTCATACATTCACACACACATCCATACATACACCCATACATTCATCCATACATACTTCCATACATACATGCTT
>NW_017086053.1:0-317 GCF_001483705.2 Eufriesea mexicana
ATGTGCTCGCCATAACTATTGCAATGCTATAGAATCTGGGTCGAAAACTCTACTTCATTGACATTTTCGACTAATATCGAGGTGTGCTATCTTTCTTGCTTAAATAAGGAGGAAAGATTCTATTGGCGTGCTTTAGCTATTGCAATGCTATAGAATCTGGCTCAAAAATTGAATACCTTTGGCATTTTCGAATAAGACCGTGGTGAGCTAACTTTCTTGCATAAATTAGGATGTAAGATTCTATTGGCGTGCTTTAGCCATTGCAATTCTATCGAATCTGTCTGGAAAATTCAATTTTATTAACATTTTCGACTAAT
>NW_017086054.1:0-317 GCF_001483705.2 Eufriesea mexicana
GAAATTGTGCCGGCGGCCGCTGCGCTCGCATGCATCCTCCACGGGGAGCACAGCCTCGATCGCCGGGTGCCGCCGGCTGCTCGGCTTCCTCAGCCGAGCTCGGCAGGTGGTCATCATAGACTGTCGGACCCTTCGCCAACAACGAACAGTCCCCTTCTTCAGGAGCACCGCCGCTGCGAGCGTGTAGGAGTTCTAGAGCCATCGTGGATACGGGCCTCCCCCACCGCTTGCAGTTCGAACGGCGGAATACCCGTCAGGACCATCGCCGCCTCGTGGGATACCGTGCGGTAACCGCGCACGGCCCTGGTCGCCATCCT
>NW_017086055.1:0-317 GCF_001483705.2 Eufriesea mexicana
GAGTAGAGAGCAGAAGGCCTCCGAGTAGCAGCGTATATCAAAAAAGTCAGAGAAACCCTAACCAAACCCAACCTAACCTAACCTAACCGAACTTAGAATAACTAAGCCTATAGTGCCGAGGTCTCTATTGCTGGCCTCCTCGGAGGCAAGCAGGTCTAACTAAAGCACAGCAGAGCGCAGAAATCCTCCTAATAGCTGGCCGTAGCACTAATGTCCTAGGTATCCTCTCCTAACCAAGAGCATTGTAACATAATCAAATGTGTCCTAGCTTGCACTAACGTGCCGCGACCACTATTACTGGCATCCACAGAGTCAAG
>NW_017086056.1:0-317 GCF_001483705.2 Eufriesea mexicana
GTCCAGCAATATTGGTCTCGTCGCGTTATGTTGAGTTACACTACGTTTGTTTAGGTTAGGTTTTGGTCATGTTAGGTTAGGGTAACTTTCACTTTTGTGCTATGCACTGCAATGCGTTGAATTTCCGTTCCCTACTGTGCTCTAGTATATCCCGCTTGTCTCTGATGGGCCAGCAATAGTGGTCTCGGCGCGTTAGGTTCATGTGTGTTGCGTATGCTTATGTTACGTTTGGTTAGTTTAGGATACGATAGCCAGTACTTTTGTGCTACACATTGCTATTCGTCGGATCTCTGCTTTCTACTGTGCTCTAATATGTT
>NW_017086057.1:0-317 GCF_001483705.2 Eufriesea mexicana
CTTCTGCGCTATTCAGGGCGCTATCACACATTGCTCTTCCCTGAGGGCGCCAGGATTAGTGCTTCCAGCACGTTAGGTTGTGTCCTGTTACGTTTGGCTAGGACGGGGTTCGTTATGTTTGGTTGGGATAGCTTTGACTTTTGTAGTGTACACTGACTTTCGGTGGACTTATGCACTCGACTGTGTCCTTATATGCTCTGCTTGGCTCGGGGGTGACAGCAATAGAGGTCTGGGCGCGTTAAGATTTGTTATGCTACGATTGGTTAGGTTAGGTTAGTCTGGGTTAGATTTGGATTGCTATGACCTTCGTGAATGCC
>NW_017086058.1:0-317 GCF_001483705.2 Eufriesea mexicana
GTTGGCATCTACAAATTGAACGATAGAGATGTAAGGAGAATAGTAGGATACTCTGCTCAGCTTGTTCTAAACACTTCGATCACTGACGAACAACCTTCGTTTCGCAGTGCGAAATTAATTTAAATTAATAATCTTAATAATTAATTAAAATTTCACTGCAGCTGCAATCACATTCGATACGAACGTACAGTGGATAGGTGACTTGTTGGCATCTAGAAATTAAATGATACAAATGTAAGGAAAATAGTAGGATTCTCTACCTAGTTTGTTCCAAACAGTGCGATCACTGGTGAGCTACCTTCGTTCTACTATGCGTA
>NW_017086059.1:0-317 GCF_001483705.2 Eufriesea mexicana
GACGTATAAAAGCATTCGTATAGGTACATATATGAATAAAACTATTTAATTTCCTAATAATAAAATTACATTTATATTTTTTAAAATAATAACTTGTTCGAGAATAATTAAATTGTTACAGAAATTTTAAACAAAATGAATATCTCTATTAAAAAGTTATATATTTAAATTTATTATTATGGCAAAATAAAATAAATTTTTTATAATAGGAATAATCATTCTCTCAAATCTACATCAAAGATATAATAAACTATAGTAAAACTTCATACTAATATTTTCAATATAATTTATTATTCATTATAAAATTTTTAAAGTTC
>NW_017086060.1:0-316 GCF_001483705.2 Eufriesea mexicana
AATTCAATTTTATTGACATTTTCGACTAATATCGTGGTGATCTAATTTTGTTGCATAAATAAGAAGGAAAGGCTCCATTGGCATGGTACAGCCATTGTTATGCTATAGAATCTGACTGCAAAATTCAATTATATGGACATTTTCGACTTATACCGTGGTGAGCTAATTTTGTGGCATAAATAAGGAGGAATGATAATATGGGCATACTATAGCCATTGCAATGCTATAGAATCTGACTGGAATATTCAATTTCATTGACATTTTCGCCTAATATCGTGGTGAGGTAATTTCTTTGCATAAATAAGAAGGAAAGATA
>NW_017086061.1:0-317 GCF_001483705.2 Eufriesea mexicana
TGACGTCCTTTGCAGAGAAGTGGTTTAGATATATATGTTTCTTAAAAAGTACTATACACTTTGCTACATTTCAGTTTGCTCTTTCCTTCACTCCGCCATTGTTATACGAATTTATTACACGAAATTATACGAAATTTTGAAGATTCATAAAGTACGCGTAATTTTACATATACCAATTTCAAAATTTTTAATTATTTAATGCCACTATATATTATTACACGTTACTATTATTAACACTGTTATTAACCTTAATGATACCAACGTAATTCAAAGCATATACGAAATAATTAACAACGATGATTCTCAAAATGAACTAT
>NW_017086062.1:0-317 GCF_001483705.2 Eufriesea mexicana
ATATGGATGTATGTACTGATGTATGTATGGATGCATGTATGGATGTATGTATGGATGTACGTACGGGTGGATGAGTGTACGGGTGGATGGAATAATGGATATATGGGTGTGTGGATTTATGGATGTTTGGATGGATGCATGTATGAATGTATGGGTGTATGTATGTATGAATGTTTGAATGTATGCATGTATTTGAGTTATGTGTGTATGTATGTATGCACGTATGGATTTGTCGATGTGCGCATGTATAGATCTACGGATGCATGCATGTATGGATGCGTGGGTGGATGAGTGGATGGGTGGATGGGCGGAAGAAC
>NW_017086063.1:0-317 GCF_001483705.2 Eufriesea mexicana
ATCTGTTATAGCTTGGTGAATAGGTCGCCCAACGCCATCAATCCAATGGCAGGTACAGACTTCCACTCGCCAGAGAATGAGCATATTCAAAACCTATAAGCTGCCATTGCTTGGCGATTAGATCACCTATGGCCTGCAATCCAATGGCAGGTACAGCCACTTTCTTGCCAGAGAATACATGTATTCAAAACCTATAACCCGTTATAGCTTGGTGAATCGGTCGCCTAACGTCTTCAACCAATGGAAAGTAGAGGCATCTACCTGCCAGAGAATAGGTCTATTCGAAATCTATAACCTGCTATTGCTTGGTGAATAGA
>NW_017086064.1:0-317 GCF_001483705.2 Eufriesea mexicana
ATAGGTTTGTTTGGGTTTGGTCCGGATATGTTTGACGTTCGTGATATACACTGCCATTCCTTGCACCTCTGCGCTCTACTCACTTCTAATATGCCCTGCTTGGCGATAGGCAGGCCAGCATATGTGGGCTAAGTAAGTTAGGTTGGGATTGGTTACGTGTGATTAGGCTGTGTTAGGTAAGATTAGGATAGAGTATCTCGTACCTTTTTGCAAAACACTGATATTCGGACGATTCCAGCGTTCCACATGGCTCCGCTATGCTCTGGCTAGCACTCGTGAGGCCAGCAATGGCTTTCGTGGCACGTCAGCTTGTGTTA
>NW_017086065.1:0-317 GCF_001483705.2 Eufriesea mexicana
TACTATAGCACAGTAGAACGTAGATATTCACCGAATAGCAGTGAACGGCCCAAAAGTCAAAGATAACCTAACTAAACTTAACCTAACATAACCTAACCTTGCCAAAGGATAAAATAACTCATTCGAACGTGCCACGGCAACAATTGCTGGCCTGTCCAGACACAAGCAGATGCTAGTACGGCAATGCAGATTGCAAATATGTACCGAATAGCAGTGTATAGCACAAAAGACAAAGCAACCCACACCAAACATATCCTAACCTAGCCAAGCCGACCGTAACATAACACAACCTAACGTGCCGAGACCACACTTGCTGC
>NW_017086066.1:0-317 GCF_001483705.2 Eufriesea mexicana
CCACCAAGCTATAACCGGTTTTAGATATCGAATAGACCTATTCTCTGGCAAGCAGGTGGCTGTTCTTGCCATTGAATTGAAGGCGTTAAGCGATCTATTCACCATGCTATAAGAGGTTATATATTTTGAATAGACCCTTTCTCTGGCTAGTAGATGGCTGAATTTGCCGTTGGATTGAAGGCGTTATTCGACCTATTCACCAAGCTTTAATAGGTTACAGATTTTGAATAGACCAATTCTCTGGCAAGTAGATGGCTGTACCTGCCATTGGACTGATGGCGTTAGTCGATCTATTCACCAAGCTATAACAGGTTATA
>NW_017086067.1:0-317 GCF_001483705.2 Eufriesea mexicana
GGGTAGGTTGGGAAAGCTTGATTAGTATTTCTTTGACTTTTGCGTTATACACTTCTACTCGGTAGATTCCGGCTCACTACATTGCACTACTGTACTCTGCTAGACTCTGTGGAGGCGAAAAATAGTGGTCGTGGCACTTTATCTTGGGTTATGTTATGCTTCGTTAGATTAGGTTAGGCTAAGTTAGGTTAGGATAGCCTTGGCTTTCGTAATATACACTGTTGTTCGGTGGATTTCTGTGCTCTACTGTGATCTTCTACGTCCTGCTAGGCTATGGGGAGGCAGGAGCAGTGGTCGCTGCACGTTCTGTTGACATA
>NW_017086068.1:0-317 GCF_001483705.2 Eufriesea mexicana
TACGCCCTACTGTGGTATAATATATTCTGCTTGTCTCCGTGGAGGCCAGCAATAGCGGCCTTGGCACGATACGTTGTGTTACGCTACGTATGGTTATGTTACGTTCGGTTATGTTAGGATAGCATACCTTCGACTTTTGTGCTGGATAATGGTACTCGGCGAACATCTGCTCCCTATTGTGCTCCATTATGTTCTGCTGGTCTCTGGGAAAGCCAGCAATATTGGTTTCGGCACTAGGGGTTCAGCTAGGCTACGTTCGGTTGTGTTACGTTTGGTTAGGTTAGGATAGGATATCTTTGACTTTTGTGACATACACT
>NW_017086069.1:0-317 GCF_001483705.2 Eufriesea mexicana
AATCTTTGGCTTCTGTGCCTTACACTGCTATTCGGCGGATTTCTGCGATCTACCTAGCCCTAAGAAGCTCAGCTTGGCTCTAGGGATGCCAGAAATAGTAGTCCCAGCACGTTTATTTCTGTTAGGCTATGCGCGATTGTGTTAGGTTAGGGCAGGTTTTGTTAGGATACCATTGACTCATGTGCGGTACACTGCAATGCGGTTGGTCCCTGCGCTCTGCTCCGCTCTAGTGCATTCTGCTCGGCTCTGGGGAAGCATGCAGTAGTGGCCTCGGCACGTTAGGTTCAGTTACGCTACTTTGGGTTATTTCCGTTTGG
>NW_017086070.1:0-317 GCF_001483705.2 Eufriesea mexicana
TATATCTGAGAAAGGGTCATACACTAATTATGGATAATTGGTATACAAATCTACGTTTGTGCATTTTACTACATTAATACAAAACCGATTTGTTTGGAACTATTTGAAAAAATAGAAGTGGAATACCCCGTAACGAAGAAAACTAAGACAGAGGAGAAACTTGCTACATGTCAACTAACATTTTACTGGCGATAAAATGACGTGACAAAAAGGATGTTTGGATGTTGTCTTCTGTACACGCAGCTGGGTTGATCGAAATTGGAAAAAAGGATTATCGTACAATATTAAGTACGAAGAAACAATCGTGTATTGCAGAT
>NW_017086071.1:0-317 GCF_001483705.2 Eufriesea mexicana
ACAAATGTTATAAATGTATTCGCTCGTGTTGGCAACATTCAATATGTCAGTACAGCTTTTTCAGTTGTTGCAAGCGAAAGGTTTATCGCCACAATCTCTTTTTCCTGGTTTTATGCTTCCACATTATGCGATTCCTTTATTAGTAAAACTATGTCAATTTTGTTTCATTTAAAACGTAATAAAATTTCTGCGCGACATGGGTCTATTTTGTTATCTGAAATCCCGTGCCACAGAGAGATAATCACTTGCGGTGGCAAGAAATTCACAGACGCGTGTGCCAGAACGATCCAGTGTTTCTGTAACAATTGCCTAACGAC
>NW_017086072.1:0-317 GCF_001483705.2 Eufriesea mexicana
TGGATAAGTTCAGTTTGGTTTGGTTAAGTGAGGATAGCGTTGACTTTAGTGTTATAGTCTTCTATCAAGTGAACTTTTGCGCCGTAGTGTGCTCTAACTTTTCGGTTTCGCAATTTTAAGGTCAGCAATAGTGCTCTCAGCGCGTTACGTTAGGTCACGTTATGTTCGGTTATGTTGGGTTAGGCTGAGTTTGGTTAGGATGGCTTTTACTTTTGTGCTGTACACGCCCATTCGGTGGATTTCTGCGATCTACTGTGCTCTAATATGTCCTGCTTGGCACTGGGGAGGGCATTAATAGCGTTCTCGTCACGTCAGGT
>NW_017086073.1:0-317 GCF_001483705.2 Eufriesea mexicana
GGGTGGATTTATGGTTGTATGGATGTATGATTGCATGGAAGTATGGATGTATGTATGTATGTAAGGATGGATGTACGGATGTATGGATTTATGTACGGGTGGATGTATGGATGGATGAAAGTATGGATTGATGGCCGTATGGAAGGGTGGATGCATGGATGGGTGGATGTATCGAAGGATGGACGTACGAATGGATGCATTTATGGAGGTAAGGGTGTGGGGATGTATGGATAAATATATGTATGGATGGATGGATGTATGGTTTGATGGATTTATGGATGGGTGTATGGCTGGATGAATGTATGGATGTATGTATG
>NW_017086074.1:0-317 GCF_001483705.2 Eufriesea mexicana
CATCCATCTACGAATCAATCCATCCATCTATACATCCATACTTACATCCATACATACATCCAACCATACACACATCAATACATACTTCCATCTATCCACCCATCCATACATATATACATCCACACATCCGTACATACATGCATTCGTACCCCAGTACATCCATATATCCATACAACCACACATCCATACATTCATACATACATATATTCCTACATCCATACATCCATTCACACATGCATCTATACATACTCCCTTCCATCCATCCATGCATCCGTTCTTAAACCCATCCATTCACCCACTCTTCAGTTCATCCACCC
>NW_017086075.1:0-317 GCF_001483705.2 Eufriesea mexicana
GTTGAGTTAGGCTACGTTCGGTTAGGTTACGTTTGTTTGTGTTAGGTCCGGATAGCTTTGACCTTTGTCGTATACACTGTTATTCTGTGCGCTTCTGCACTCCAGTCTGCTCTACTGCATTCTGCTTGGCCCTCGGGCGTCCGGCAATAGCAGTCGCGGCTCGCATTTTAACTAGGCTGCGTTTGGTTATGTTACGTTGGCTATGGTTAGGCATGGATAGCTTCGACTTTTCTGATGTACACTGCGACTCTATGTATTTCTGCTCTCTACTTTCCTCTAACATGCTCCGCATGGCTCTGGGGAGGCAAGAAATAGTG
>NW_017086076.1:0-317 GCF_001483705.2 Eufriesea mexicana
CAGAAGCGTCAAACATAACGAAACGTAACCAAACTAACTTAACCTAACATATCGTGGCGAAGCCCAACATAACGTGCCGCGACCACTATCGCTGGCACCGCAGGGCCTAGCAGGTTAGAGCAGAGAAAAGTAGAGGGCAGGCATCCACCGAAAAAGTGTGTAAAGCACGAAAGTCAAAGCTATGCTGACCAGACTTATCCTTACCTAATCCAAGAAAGCATAGACTAACCGAAACTAACGTGCCGCGAACACTATTGCTGGCTTCCCGAGAGTCGTGCTGAGTATAGTAAAGCAGTGTGGATCGTAGGAATCCACCG
>NW_017086077.1:0-317 GCF_001483705.2 Eufriesea mexicana
AATTTTCCAACCACATTCTATATCATTGCGAAGCCTATAGCACGCCAATATAATCCTTCCTCCATATTTATGCAAGAAAGATAGCTCACCATGATATAGGTCAAAAATGTTAATAAACTTGAATTTTCCAGACAGATTCTTCTGCAATGCGGTGGCTATAGCACTCCAAAAGAATTTTTCCTCCATACGTATGCAAGGAAGTTAGCTCACCACGGTATTTGTCGAAAATGTCAACAAAATTGTATTTCCCATCCAGATTCTATAGCATTGCAATGGTTACAGCTTGCCAATATAATCTTTCCTCCTTGTATATGCAA
>NW_017086078.1:0-317 GCF_001483705.2 Eufriesea mexicana
ATAACTTATCTCAATCAATCATGTCACGACCGCTATTGCTGGTCTCTCCAGAGTCGGGCAGAACATATTAGAGCACAGTAGAGCCCAGAAACATATAGCAGTGCAAATGACAATAGTCAAAGCTAGTCATACCTAACCGAAGCCGTCATAGCCTAACCAAACGTGGCATTACTGTAGCTAACGTGCAGATACCGCTATTACTGGCGTCCCTGTAGTCGCGCAGAGTACAGTAGAGTAATGTAGTGCGTAGAAATCCTCCGAATAGCGTAGGACAGCACAAAAGCCGAAGCAATCCTCTCTTATGCTAACCAATCGCA
>NW_017086079.1:0-317 GCF_001483705.2 Eufriesea mexicana
TCCATACATCCATCCACCAATCCATCCAACCTTCCATGCATCCATACACATTTCAGTACACAGGTCCATACATACACCCATACATTCAACCATACATACTTCCATTCATCCATCCATGCATTTATACACACATCAACACACAGATCCATACATACATGCATAAATTCAGCCATTCATCATTCCATACGAACATTCTTACATACATCCATTCATACATCCATTCATACATCCATACAAACGTCCATACATACATGCATGCATACATCCATACATACACCCATACAAACATCCATACATACATCGAATAATACATCCAT
>NW_017086080.1:0-317 GCF_001483705.2 Eufriesea mexicana
CTTCGACTTTTGTGCATCACATTACAATGCGGAGGATCACTGCGTTCTACTGTGCTCTGGTATGCTCTGCTCTCTACATTGCACTGCTATACTCTGCTTGGCTCCCGTGAGGCTAGCAGTTGTCTTCGCGGCACGTCAGTTTTTGTCACGTTACGTGTGGTTATGCTGGGATGGGATAAGCTTGGCTGGTATAGCTCCGACTTTTGTGCTTTACACCTCAGTGCCGGGGATTTCTTCCCTCTACTGTGCTCCATTTTCCCCTGCTTGGCTCTGGGTAGGTCAGCAATTGTGGTCTAGGCTCGTAAGTTTGAGCGATG
>NW_017086081.1:0-317 GCF_001483705.2 Eufriesea mexicana
GCTATACCCTGCGATTATACGGATTTCTGCGATCTACTCTCCTCCCACACGTTCTGCTTGGCCTTGTGGAGGTCAGCAACAGTGGTCTCGGCACGTCGTCATAAGTCAGCTTACGCTCGGTTGGGTCACGTTAGGTTTATTTGGTGGATACCTGCGCTCTACTGTGTTCTACCATTTCGGCTTAGCCATGGGGAGGGAAGCAACAGTGGTCTCGACAGGTCGGGTTTAGTTAGGTTACGCTTGTGTACGTTACATTTGGTTAGGCTAGGACGTGTCATCTTCTACTTTTGAGCTGTGGACCGCAATGCGGTGGATTT
>NW_017086082.1:0-317 GCF_001483705.2 Eufriesea mexicana
TCGTGCTATACTCATCTATACTTATGACCTCTGCGCTCGACTCTGCTCTACTATATTCCGCTTGGCCCTGTGTAGGCCAGCAGCAGTGGTCGCGGTACGTTAGGTTTTGCTATGTTTCGCTTGGTTATATTGAGGTGGGTTACATTAGGATAGGTTCACTTTGACTTTCCTGCTATACACTGCTATTCGGTGGATTTCTGCAATCCAGTGTGCCCTAGTATGTTCTGTTTGTTTATGGGAGGGCAGCAGTAGTAGTCTCTACACGTTTGGTTGGGTTTGGCTACGTTTGCTTATGTTCCTTTTGGTCAGGTTAGGAA
>NW_017086083.1:0-317 GCF_001483705.2 Eufriesea mexicana
ACATCCGTACATCCATCCACCCATTCTCGCATCCATCCATCCATGCATCCGCCCATCCATACATCCACCCATCCATACATCCACTGATCAATAAATCTATCCATTCATACACCCATCCATGTATACATGCAAACATCCACACGTCCATGCGACCATAAACCCAGCCATTCGTACTTCCATCATACGACGCATCCATCCATCCATACATCCATAGATTTATAAATACATACACCCATACATCCGTACATTCGTCGATCCGTACATCAATTCATACACATTTCCACCCATCCATACAGCCATCCACCACTCCATCCATA
>NW_017086084.1:0-317 GCF_001483705.2 Eufriesea mexicana
CTTCCTCGACATCGTTTTGATCTTTCCATTATGTCACCACCTGGATCACGCATTAGACTTCGTATACCTGGTACGAATTTTCACGTTAAAACACAAAACGATCGAACGAGCTTATCGAAAAGGCTAAACACTGTCAACAGAGCTGCGGCTAGGGTTCCATTACGCAGAGGAAGATATTGATAGGCGTTGACTGAAACAGGGAGATAGGTGAAACGAGTCCCGAGAATTAAATATTAATAAAAATAATTTTAAAAAATATAATAAAATGGAGGATAAAATTAGATAAAATTGGGAATGTTGGTTTTATATGTATGAAG
>NW_017086085.1:0-317 GCF_001483705.2 Eufriesea mexicana
ACGTCTATTCAGAATCTATAACCTGTTATAGCTTGGTGAATAGATCGCCTAACCTCTTCAATCGAATGGCAAGTGCAGCCATGTGCATGCCAGAGAATAGGTCTATTCAAAATCTATAACCTGTAATAGCTTGGCGAATAGATCGCCTAGCGCCTTCAAACCGATGGCAAGTAGAGCCATCTACATGCCAGAGAATTGGTCTAAACAAAATCTATAACATGTTATAGCTTGGTGAATAGATCGCCTAACGCATGCAGCCCAATGGCAAGTAAAGCCATCTACTTGGCAGAGAATAGGTCTATTCAAAATCTATATCC
>NW_017086086.1:0-317 GCF_001483705.2 Eufriesea mexicana
GCGCAGAAACTCGCCGAATAGCAGTGTATAGCACAAAAGCGAAAGCCAACCATGCCTAACCTAACAAATCATATCATAACCACACGTAACATAACTCAAAATGACGAGACGCGGCCACTATTGCTGGTCTCCCCAGACCCAGGCAGAGTATAGTAGAGCACGGCAGAGCGCAGAATTCCTCCTTAAAACAGCTCATAAAACGAAAGTCATAGCTACCCTAACCTAACGCAGCGTAACATAACGTAGACGATCATATTCTAGCACACCCCAACCAGCCGCGACCACTGTTGCTGGCCTCCCGATAGTCAAGCAGAGTA
>NW_017086087.1:0-317 GCF_001483705.2 Eufriesea mexicana
GGACATAAGAAGCTAATCCTAACCAACATAACCTAACCAAACGTTGGCTAGCTCTGCCTAGCGCGCCGAAAACTTAATTTCTGGCCTCCCCAGAGCCAAGCAAAGCATATTAGTGCACAGCACTGCTCAGGAATCCAACGAGTAGCAGTGTATAGCAAAAATGTCACAGCTAACCAGGACTAACCTAACCAAACATATCAAAACCAAACGTAACCTAACCCGACCTACCGCGCCTAGACCTATATTGCTGACTTCCACAAAGCCAACCAGAATATACTGGAGCACAGTAGAGCGCAGATACATAACGCATTGCAGTG
>NW_017086088.1:0-317 GCF_001483705.2 Eufriesea mexicana
ATGAAAGAAAGATAGCTCACCATGATATTAGTCGAAAATGTCAATAAAATTGTTCTATCCTTCAAGGTTCAACAGCTATGCAACGCCTACAGCTCGCCCACAGAATATTTCCTCCTTATTTATGCACGAAAGTCAGCTCACAACAATATTAGCCAGAAATGTCAATAAAATTGAATTTTCCAGGTATATTCAATAGCATTGCAAGGCCGATTGCACGCCAATAAAATCTTTCCTCCTTATTCATGCAAGAAAGCTATCTCACCACGATAGTAGTCGAAAATGTCAACAAAATTGCATTTTCCAGCCAGATTCTATAG
>NW_017086089.1:0-317 GCF_001483705.2 Eufriesea mexicana
GCAGTTTATAGCACAAAAGACAAATCCACCCGCTCCTAACCAAACCAAACATAACAAAACCGTACGCATCCTAACTCAGACTAACCTGCCGCGGCCACTATTTCTGGCCTTCCCATCGCGAAGCGGAGAATATTATGTCACAGTAGAGCGCAGAAATCGACCGAATATCAGCGTATTGCACAAATGTCAAGGCCATCCTAACCAAACGAAAGATAACAAATAAAAGCCAAGCGTAACCGAACGCAACCTAGCCCGCCAGGACCACTATTGTTGGCCTTCAGAGAGTAGAGCGGAGTTTAGTATAGCAATGTAGAGCG
>NW_017086090.1:0-317 GCF_001483705.2 Eufriesea mexicana
GGATAGCTTTGACTTTCGTGATATACCACGGTTATACGTTGGATTTCTGCGATTTACTGTGCTCTATTACATTCTAGTTGGCTCTGGGGAGGCCAGCAGCAGTGGTCGCAGCACTTTATTTTGATCTATGCTACGTTTTGCTAGGTTTGGCTAGGCCAGGCTAGGTTGCGATGTCTACGGCTTTTCTGCTATTCCCTGCAGTGCGGTGGATACCTGCGCACCACTATGCTCTAGTACATTATGCTTGAACCGGCGGGGGCCTGCAATAGTGGTCTCGTCTTGATAGGTCGAGTCAGGTTACGATTGGTTATGTTACC
>NW_017086091.1:0-317 GCF_001483705.2 Eufriesea mexicana
CAGAAATCCAACGAAAAGCAGTGCATAGCACAAAAGTCAAGGGTATCGTATCTTAACCTAGCCCAACGTAACGCAAACGTACGTAACAACGCGCAAGTTAATGCGCTGAGACCACTATTGCTGGCGTCCCAAGAGCCAGGTAGAAAATATGAGAGCACGGCAGAGCGCAGAAAGCCAGCAAAGAGTAGCGAATAGCACATATGTAAAGGATATACTAACTATACCATGCCTAACCTGGCCAAACCAAATGAAGGCTAACTGTACCTAACGTGCCGCGGCCACTGTTTCTGGTCTACCCAGAGCAAGGCAGCGCACGT
>NW_017086092.1:0-317 GCF_001483705.2 Eufriesea mexicana
GGATGTATGTAAGTATGTATGCATGGATGTATGTATAGTTGAATGTATGGTTGTATGTATTGGTGTATGTATTGATGTATGTATGGTTGTATGGATGCGTGGGTGGATGGGGTGGTGGATTGATGAACGAATGAATGGATGTATGGTTCCGGTGGATGTATGGATGGGTGGACGTATGGATGGATGGATGTATGAATGTACGGATGCATGTATGTATGGATGTTCGAATGTATAAATGTATTTTTGTTTCGTATTTATGGATGTATGCATGTATGGATGTATGGATGTATATATGGATGTATGCATCGATGTATGTA
>NW_017086093.1:0-317 GCF_001483705.2 Eufriesea mexicana
CACAACTCTCAATGTACAACTTACAATATACAGCTGCTAATGTACAACTCTCAATCTACAACTAGCAATGTAAAACTGGCAACGTAAAACGAACAATGTACAACTGCGATGTAAAACTGATAACGTACAACTGGCAGTGTACAATCAGCAATGCACAATTGGCAATGTACAACTAGCAATGTATAACTGGAAATGCACAACTGGAAATGCACAACCGACAATGCACAATTGGCAATGCATAACTGACAATGTACAACTGGCAATGTAAAACTGACCATATACAACTGGCAATATATAAATGACAATATAAAACTGGC
>NW_017086094.1:0-317 GCF_001483705.2 Eufriesea mexicana
TTGGTTAGGTTAGGTTAGGTTAGGTTAAGTTTGGGTAGGTTAGGTTAGGTTAGGTTGGGTAAGGTTAGGTTAGGTTGTGATGGGTTTGGTTAGGTTAGGTTAGGTTTGTTTGGGTTATGTTAGGCTTGGATAGGTTAGGTTCGGTTAGGTGACGTTGGGTTGGGTTGGTTTGGTTGGGTTGGGCTATGTTAGGATAGATTTGGAGAGGTTAGGTTATGTTAGGTCAGGTTAGGTTAGGTTAGGTGAGGTCATGATACGCCCGGTTAGGCAGGTCAGTTTAGCTTGGGTTATGTTCGGTTACGTTAGGTTACGTTAGG
>NW_017086095.1:0-317 GCF_001483705.2 Eufriesea mexicana
TTAAGGTGCACTCCGCTTGCGGACGATTTCTGCGCTCTACTGTGCCCTATTATGTTCCGCTCGACTCTGGGTATCCCAGCAACGGTGGCCTCGGCACGTTAGGCTGAGTCATGTTGCATTTGGTTATGTTACGTTTGGTATGGTTAGGACAGTGTATCCTAGACTTTTGTGCTGTATACTGCTACTCCGTTTATTCCTGAGCTATACTATGGTCTAATATGATCAGCTTGACCCTGGAAAGGACAGAAATCTTGGCATCGGCACGTTATGTTTAGTTAGGCTACGTTTGGGCAGGTTTGTTTAGGTAAGTTTAGGTT
>NW_017086096.1:0-316 GCF_001483705.2 Eufriesea mexicana
GCAATGCTATGGACTCTGGCAGGAAAACTCAATTTTACTGACACTTTAGTCTAATATCGTGGCGGGCCACCTTCCTTGCATAAATAAGGGG
Source organism: Eufriesea mexicana (assembly GCF_001483705.2). NCBI lineage: Eukaryota > Metazoa > Arthropoda > Insecta > Hymenoptera > Apidae > Eufriesea > Eufriesea mexicana. Next base: position 92 of record NW_017086096.1, read on the forward strand.
GAATAATTCTATTGGCGTGCTATAGCCATTGCGATGATATAGAATGTGGTTGGAAAATTCAATTTCATTGACATTTTCGTCTAATATCGTGGTGAGCTTGCTTTCTTGCATAAATATGGAGGAAAGATTGTATTGGCGTGCTATTACCATTGCAACGCTATAGAATCTTCCTGGAAAATTCAATTTCATTGTCATTTTCGACTAATATCGTGGTGAGCTAACTTT
>NW_017086097.1:0-317 GCF_001483705.2 Eufriesea mexicana
ATTGCAGTGCTGTAGGATCTGGCTGGAAAAGTCAATTTTATTGACATTTTCCACTAATACCATTGTGAGCCCTCTTTCTTGCATAAATAAGGAGCAAAGAATCTTTTGGCGCGTAATTGCCATTGCATTGCTACAGAATATTGCAGGGAAATTCAATTTTATTGACATTTTCGAATAATACCGTGGTGACCGTTCTTTCTTGCATAAATATGGAGGAAGGATTCTATTGGCGTGCTATGGCCACTGAAATGGTATAGAATCTGGCTCGAAAATTCAATTTCATTGACATTTTCGACTAGTATCGTGGCGAGCTTGCT
>NW_017086098.1:0-317 GCF_001483705.2 Eufriesea mexicana
CGGAGATATCCAAACCTAACCCAAACCAACAGAACGAAACCAAACATAGCGTAACTCAATCTATCGTGCCGAAAATGTTATTGCTGCACCGGCCTCCCCCCAGAGGCAAGCAGTACATGCTATAGTACAGCAGTGCGCAGAAGTGCTGCGAACAGCAGTGCACAGGACAGTATGTAAAGCTATCCTAACCACACTTAGCCTAACCCAACCTAACCGAACACAACCTGACTCAATGTATCGCTTCGGAACCACTGTTGCTGGCGTTCCCAGAGGCAAGCTGAAATTATTAGAGCACTGTAGCGTGCAGAAATGCACCT
>NW_017086099.1:0-317 GCF_001483705.2 Eufriesea mexicana
TTAATAAATAACAATAAAAAGAAAACAATATTGAAACTCAAGGTAAAACATTGTCGATGAAATATACCTAATTTCGTTTACACTTTCTCACATTCATTACTTACACACATGTTTGCTTTCAATCAATTCCGAATTGTAACTAATCTATCCAAATACTCTCTTATTTGTTCTTTTTTCTTTCATACATCACGTAAATATACATAGTCTATACCACACTCCCATTCATTACACGTATACTCGATCTACTCGTTCTTTCTTACATACGTCATTTATTTTACATCAATATATATATAATAATATATTAAATATAATATATT
>NW_017086100.1:0-317 GCF_001483705.2 Eufriesea mexicana
TTGCCAAAGGAATGACCCATTACAGCTCGAGATATTAACAACTGACGAAATAGTTCTGTGTATAGCCATCAACACAGTACTTTATCAGTTGGACTAATTACTCCACTGATGCCTTCAATTTAACGGCAATTCTAGCATAACAAATGTATATTACGCCTGTAAATAGAGATATTTGCAATAGACATGACGGTACATAGTGGATCCAACAGCAGATCACTGCAGCCGTTGGACTAACAGGTTCAATGATGATCTAAGTTATGTAGCAATCCTTGAGTGACAAATCACATATGCATTGCATCGCCAAGCATTAGCAATTG
>NW_017086101.1:0-317 GCF_001483705.2 Eufriesea mexicana
ATTTTGAAATTTTACTACAAGTAGTATTTTACAAAATATTATTCTTTTAGTCATTAAAAAAATAATAAACTTTTTCACATTTATTTATTTATTTATTTATTTATTAGGAGGGTAACCCATTAATTGTATTATATGAGCCGTTCACTGCACAAATCGATTAACTATCCTTTTTGAAAAATCTTAAATTTAAGTGTCAAAGTACTTGGTATAGTCATAACTACATTATTTCATTCCATTTCTCCACTTTTTGTTTCATGGAGATAATCAATCTGTGCTGCTCATATATAATTTATATAATTTTTTACATTTTTATCCTA
>NW_017086102.1:0-317 GCF_001483705.2 Eufriesea mexicana
TGAGCGACGTATGTAGAATAATATAAAGAGAACTATTTATTGTTCGTTCATTATTTTTACATACTTATAGTTGATTATTTCTTAATTGTATGAGATAAATTTCTGCATGATTATTATTAGTAGTTAAGATCAATATTTTATTTACGTATGGTCGTTATTTTCTTAACGACATGCGATAAATTAATGTATGTTTACTAATAGTAGTTAAGTTCGATTAGTTTCTACTGTTTCAGTCGCCATTGTCTTATCGACACCAGGTATTTTTTTGTATGATTACCGATAGTAGATAAGTGCAAATTTTCTATTTGCTCATAACC
>NW_017086103.1:0-317 GCF_001483705.2 Eufriesea mexicana
CGTTACACAATCCAACCGATCGTGCCACGACAGACCATTGGTGGCCTCTCCAGAGCCGAGTAGGATATAGAAGAGCAACGAAGGGCGCGGGGATCCAGCGAATGGCAGTGTATAGCACAGAAGTCAAAGTTATCCCGTCCTAACCTTACCAAAGCTAACCAAACCAAACGTAATCTGACTCAAACTAACGTGACGCGACCACTATTACTGGCCTCCCAAGGGCCACGCAGAACATATCAGAGGCGAGTGGAGCGCCGGAATCCATAGAATCGCAGCGTACAAAGGAAAAATCAGAGCTATCCTTACTTTACCCATGC
>NW_017086104.1:0-317 GCF_001483705.2 Eufriesea mexicana
ATCTATGGATGTATGGATGGGTGTGTGTATGGATGTATGTATGTATGTACGCACGGATATATGAACGGATGTGTGTATGGGTGCATGTATGGATGTGTGGATGTACGTATGGATGTACGTATGGATGAATGATTGTATGGTTGGACGGATGTATGGATGCATTGATGTGTGGAGGTATGGATGCACGGATGTATGGATGTAAGGATGTATGTATGTATGGCTGTATGGTTCGATGGATGTATGGATGGGTGGAAGCATGGATGGATGAGTGTATGGGTGGATGGAATTATGGATGTATGGTTGTGTGGATGTATGGG
>NW_017086105.1:0-317 GCF_001483705.2 Eufriesea mexicana
TTTATTTATGCAAGAAAGCTTGCTCACCGCTATATTAGTGGAAAATGTCAATAAAATTGAGCTGTATAGTCAGATTCTGTTGCATTGCAACGGCTACAGCACGCCAAAATTATCTTTCCCATTGTTTATGCAAGAAAGTCTGCTCAGCAGGATGCTAGACGAAAATGTAAATTAAATTGAGCTCTCCAAACAATCTCTGTTGCAGTGCAATGGTTAAAGCATTCCAAGAGAGTATTTCCTCCTTATATATGCGTGAAAGTTTGATCACCTGGATATTATACGAAAGTGTCAAGAAAATTGAGCATTCCAGTCAGTTT
>NW_017086106.1:0-317 GCF_001483705.2 Eufriesea mexicana
TATTTAATGGCTAACTAAAATTAAATGCTACTCCAATGCGTAAGTTTTCATTCTTAACACGTTAAGTGCCAAGTTAACACGTTCATATGGGGCACCGGGCGAAATGTTAATAAAACTTGGAGATATTGTACCAATTGTTATAACAGGAGTTTCCAAATGTTAGATCCAAAAATGGCGAAGAATTTAACACCAAAATTTAGCACCTTTTGGTCCTAGTCTGGGCCGGTCCCTGAGGATCGTTCGGGACCAAACGGAAAGTCTAGCGCCGGTTCCTGGGGACTGACGTGACACTTGTAAGCGACCTTAGCACTTTACCG
>NW_017086107.1:0-317 GCF_001483705.2 Eufriesea mexicana
CACTGATGTTTGGTGGATTCCTGCTCTCTCCATTGCTCTACTACACTCTGTTCGACTCTCGTTGTCCGAGCAATAGTGGTATGGCGCGTTAGGTTGTGTTAGGTTACGTTCGGTTAGGTTTGGATATGTTAAGTTTAGTTTTGGTAGCTTCGACTTTCGTGTTACTCGCAGGCATTCGGTGGACTCCTGACCTCCACTTTGCTTTACCCTATTGTGATAGACCCTGGGGAGGCTGGAAATATTGGTCGCGGCACGTTAGTGTAAGTTAGGTTGCGCTTGATTAAATTACGCTCGGACAGGTTAGGAGAGGGTAGCTG
>NW_017086108.1:0-317 GCF_001483705.2 Eufriesea mexicana
GCTCTAATACGCTCTGCTTGGCTCTAAGGAGGCCAGTAACAGCGGTCTCGGCACGTTAGGTTCTGTTACTCCACGTCTGGTTATGTTAGGATACCTTGGGTAAGGCCTGGGTTGCTTTGACTTTCGTGCTATACAGTGTTATGCGTTGGATTTCTGCGCTTTACTGTACTCTAGTATACTCTGCTGGAATCTGCGGTGCGCAGTAATTGAGGTCTCGGCACGATAGGATCAGTTATGCCACGTTTGGCGTTGCTACGCTTGGTTAGGTCAGGATAGGGTTGCTTTGACTTTTGCGCTGTACACTTATGCTTGGCGGT
>NW_017086109.1:0-317 GCF_001483705.2 Eufriesea mexicana
GATATTGAATAGACATATTGTCTGGCTAGTAGATTGCTGTACTTGCCATTGGATTGAAGGCGTAAGGCGATGTATTCACCATGCTATATCATGTTACAGATTTTGAATAGACCTATTCTCTGGCAAGAAGATGTCTGAACTTTACATTGGATTGATGGCGTTGGGCGACCTATTCAGCAAGCTATAACGGGTTTTAGATTTTAAATAGCCCTATTCTCTGGCAAGTAGATGGATATACTTGCCGTTGGATTGATGGCGTTAGGCGATCTACTCACCAAGCTCTAACATATTATAGGTTTTGAATAGGCTTATTCTCT
>NW_017086110.1:0-317 GCF_001483705.2 Eufriesea mexicana
ATTTCATCGCAAAACTCGCCTGCTATAGTAATTGCTATAGTAATTTCATCGCAAAACTCGCCTGCTATAGTAATTTCATCGCAAAACTCGCCTGCTATAGTAATTGCTATAGTAATTTCGTCGCAAAACTTGCCTGCTATAGTAATTGCTATAGTAATTTCATCGCAAAACTGGCCTGCTATAGTAATTGCTATAGTAATTTCGTCGCAAAACTCGCCTGCTATAGTAATTGCTATAGTAATTTCATCGCAGAGCTCGCCTGCTATAGTAATTGCTATAGCAATTTCATCGCGGACGATCGATCGATGAACGTCACG
>NW_017086111.1:0-317 GCF_001483705.2 Eufriesea mexicana
GGCTACAGCACGCCAAAGGCATCCTTCCTCCTTATCTAAGCAAGAAAGTTAGCTCACCACTATGTAAGACGAAAATGTCAATATAATTGAATTTTCCAGCCATATCCTGCAGCAATGCAATGGCTACTGCACATCAATAGAACCTTTCATCCTTATTTATGCGCGAAAGATAGCTCACCACGATATTAGTAGAAAATGTCAATGAAATTGAATATTCCAGACAGATTCTAAACCACTGCTATGGCTATAGCGCCCCAATAGAATCTATCCTCCTCATTTATGCAAGAATATTAGCTTACCACGATATTTGTCGAAAA
>NW_017086112.1:0-317 GCF_001483705.2 Eufriesea mexicana
GTATTCTAATGAGGAAAAAAGGCAGGTCTAGTGTTAATGAAGTAACTTTCGTTGTTTTAAGCCTTTCCAACAGAAACGAAAGTGAAATTAAAAGGAAGGAAGGAAAATAAAATTATTTGGAAAATAGTGTAGGATACCAAAAGAAATCGCGAATCAGCTATTGCCAAGAAAAACAAATTGTAAACCGATCGATATCTTCTAGAAGCAAGTAGAAAAGTTATTCTATATAACAAAATTAAGTTGCTTGACTCCCTTACGGGGAGGTGAAGCGTAGGTTAAGGAAAGCATAAAAGCGTGGTCCTTGACAAGCAAAACAG
>NW_017086113.1:0-317 GCF_001483705.2 Eufriesea mexicana
TAACACAACCTAACGTACAACGACCGCTACTACTGGCCTCCCGTGTGTCGAACAGAGTATAGTAGAGCAATATTGAGCGCAGGAATCCACCGAATAGCAGTGTATAGCACGGAAGTCGAAGTCAACCCAACCATACCAGACCAAACCTAACCTAATCAAACGCGGAATGACTAAACATAACGAGACGAGACATCTGTAGCAGGCATAACCAGGGCCAAGCAGAAAATATTAGCGCACGGTATAGCGCAGAAATCCACCAAATAGCAGCGCATAGCACAAAAGCCGAATCTATCCCAACCATACCTCTCCTAACCTAA
>NW_017086114.1:0-317 GCF_001483705.2 Eufriesea mexicana
TGACCTAACCAAACGTAATATATCTCGGCCTAACGTGCAGAGACCTCTATTGCTGTCCATGCTAGAGCCAAGCAGAAAACATTAGTGTACAGTGGAGCGCAGAGATCCGCCGAATACCAATGTATAGCATAAGGTAAAAGATATCCAGACCATACCTGAACTAACCTAAGCTATCCAAACGCAGCGTAACGCGACATAACGTGCCGAAACAAATATTGCTGGCCTCCCCATAGCAAAGCGGAAAATACTGGAGCACAGTAGAGCGCAGAAATACGCCGAATGTCAGTGCATTATATAAAAGTGAAAGCTACCCTGTC
>NW_017086115.1:0-317 GCF_001483705.2 Eufriesea mexicana
AATCCACCGAATAGCAGTGTATAGCACTAAAGTCAATGCTATCCTAAATTAACCTAACCGAACGTAACACAAGCGGACGTAACGTAACACAACATGACGTGCCACGACCGCTATTGCCGGCCTCACGGCAACTAAGCAGAGTATAGCAGACCAATGCAGTACGCTGAGATAGTCCGCATAGAAGTCTGAAGCACAAAAGTCAAATCTATCCTAACCAACGCTAACCACACCTAACCTAACCAAACTTAGCCTAACACAACATAATGCGCCGCGGCCACTATTTCTGGCCTTCACAGAGAAAAGCAGAAAGTATTAGA
>NW_017086116.1:0-317 GCF_001483705.2 Eufriesea mexicana
ATTGCTGGCCTTTCCAGAGCCAAACTGAAAATATTAAAGCTCTATAGGACGCAGAAATCCACCTAATAGCAAAATATGGCACTGAAGTCATAGATATATTCTCCTAACCTTGCCAATCATAACACAACCGAACTTAACCCAACCCATTCCAATGTGTCGCGAGTAATATTGCTGGCCACCACAGAGTGAAGTAGAGCACATAGGTTGTGTGTAGAAAATAGAAATCCATAGAATCTCAGGGTATATCGGAAATATCAGTTCTACACAAACCTAGCCCAGACCAACAGAACATAAACAGACATAGCCTAACTAAACAT
>NW_017086117.1:0-317 GCF_001483705.2 Eufriesea mexicana
TTCGTGTCCCGAACGCAAAATTTCCAAGCGCCTATAGGCGCCCTTCGTGTCACAACCGTAAAATTTCCAAGCACCTATAGGCACCCTTCGTGTCACAAACGCAAAATTTCCAAGCACGTATAGGCACCCTTCGTGTCACAAACGCAAAATTTCCAAGCGCCTGTAAGCACCCTTCGTGTCACAACCGTAAAATTTCCAAGCACCCATAGGCACCCTTCGTGTCACAAACGCAAAATTTCTAAACGCTTATGGGTGCCCTCCGTGTCCCAAACGCAAAATTTCCAAGCGCCCATAGACGTCCTCCGTATCACAAACGC
>NW_017086118.1:0-317 GCF_001483705.2 Eufriesea mexicana
GTAACTTAGGCTTAGGTGCTGTAGTTTGCTCTTCGGTGGACTTCCGCGCCCTACTGTGCTCTAACATGCTCTGCTTTACTCTGGAGGGGTAAGAAATTATGGTCGTTGCGCGATAGGTTTTGTTATGTTACGCCTATTTACGTTAGGTCAGGTTATGTCGTGTTTGGCTATGGTGCCTTCGTCTTTTGTGCTATACACTGTTATGCTGTGGAATTCTGATCTCTAAAGCGCTTTAGTATGTTCTGCCTGGCTCCGGGGAGGCCAGCAATATATATCTCGGCTGGATATTTTCAGTTATTTTACGCATGGTTAGGTTA
>NW_017086119.1:0-317 GCF_001483705.2 Eufriesea mexicana
TCTACGTTTTTTAATAGTCAACACATTGGTATATTTGGATGAAAATATTTAAATATTGTCCATGTAGAGCCAAGTTGCTTAGCTCATAGAGTAACACTGTCATAAAAATAGGACTCACTGACGAATCCTCATCGACTACGCTATTGCACTATCGAATGAAGAAGAATACCGATCTCTTAGAGTCCTAACCTCATTTTTTATTAAGTATATTAAAAGAACACATCTGAAAAATTCTTGAAATTAAATCCCAATAGTGTAGATAGAAATGGACACCAATACCTTAAACGTTTTTTAACAGTTAACACATTGGTATATTT
>NW_017086120.1:0-317 GCF_001483705.2 Eufriesea mexicana
TAACGATCCGAGATCACTATTGCTGGCCTCCCGAGAACCAAGCTGAACATACTAGAGGACAGTTGGGAGCAGAAGTCCATGGAATCGCCGTAAAAAGCACAAATGTCATATCTATCGAGGCATAATCCAGGCTAACATAAACTAACCAAACATTGCCTACCTTAACGTAACGTGCCGCGGCCACTATTGCTCGCCACCACAGAACCTAGCAGAGTATAGTAGGGCAATGCCGAGCGCAGAAATCCACCGAATAGCAGTCTATAGCACAAAAGTCGAGGACACCGTAACGAAACCTGGCACAAATTAACCTATCCAAA
>NW_017086121.1:0-317 GCF_001483705.2 Eufriesea mexicana
GTAGACCAGCAATATTGGTCTGGTCACGTCAGGTTTGGTCATGTTAGGGCAGTGTACGTTTCACTTCTGTGCTATAGAATGCAATGCGTCGGATGTCTGCGCTCTGCTGTCTTCTAGTGTATTATGCCTGGCTATGGGAGACCAGCAATTGTGGTCTCGGCACGTACGGCTGACCTATGCCGCGTTTGGTTATGTTCCGTTCGGTGAGGTTAGCATAGGACAGCACGGACATCCGTGCTACAAACTGCTGTCCATCGATTTCTGCGCTCTACGGCGATCTAATATATTCTGCTTGCGTCTGGGAGGCCAGCAGTTTT
>NW_017086122.1:0-317 GCF_001483705.2 Eufriesea mexicana
CAATTTTAAAAATGTTTATTACGGATTAAATTGAAAGCAAAGTAATATTAGAATTAACAATTGCTGTCATTCAGAAGAGCATGAGTTTCAAGTATGAAAAATCAACCATTTACAATTCAAATGGTACTTAAACTTAATTGTATAGAACATGGTTTCAGGAAAAAGATGTCAATTTTTAAAGTATTTATTACGAATTAAATTGAGGGCAAAGTAATATTAGAATTAACAATTGCTATCATTTAAACAAGCACAAGTTTCAATTATGAAAAATTAACCTTTTGCGTTGCAAATTGTACTCGAAGTTAATTGTATAGAAC
>NW_017086123.1:0-317 GCF_001483705.2 Eufriesea mexicana
GATTTCTGCGCTCCACTGTGCTCTAGTATGTTCTGCTTCTTTCTGGGGAGGATAGTAATGATGGTCTCACCAAGTTAGGTTGAGGTAGGCTGCGCTTCGTTGTCATGCTAGGTATGGTTAGGTTCGGATAGCTTTGTCCTTTCTGCTATGCACTGCGATACTATGGATTTCTGCGCTCTACTCTCCTCTTATATATTCTGCTTGGCTCTGGGGTGGCCAGCAGTAGCGGTCGCGGCTCGTTATGTTATGATAGGCTTCGTTTGGTTAGGTTATATTTTTTTGGGTTAGGTTTGTGTAGCAGCGACTTTCCTTCTTTA
>NW_017086124.1:0-318 GCF_001483705.2 Eufriesea mexicana
TTACCATATTTTTCTTTTTCATTTCATCAATCACCCTTATATTAGCATGACCCATACGTCGATTCCATATATCTGTATCGGATAAAAATGCCACCGTTTCATTATCATTTTTTTTTTTTGTTTTTTTTTTGCAAAGGTGGAGAAATGCAATTACGCACACCGGAGAACCCGGTAGTGTGGGACTCACCCGTCCGCAGGGCATACCCACTAAAACTCCACCTTCTCGTTATGCCTGATAAGGTCTTGTTGGCAGGCAGTACGAATAACTAGCTCATCTCGGGTCTTTCATCCTATACCCGTTCTTCTTTTGGTGTTCGA
>NW_017086125.1:0-318 GCF_001483705.2 Eufriesea mexicana
AAGAATGTCAAGAGTGTTTGGGTTTAGAACGAAAGTGATCGTGTGCAAGAGGATTGACTGCAACGAATATTTATGGTAAAATCGAGTGAATGTTTAGGGATGCGTCCAGAGTGGTTGAAGTACGTGGCCCACTAAAGGTGCGTGGAAAAGAACATGATAGGGAAAAAAAGCCTGGATATGAGAGGACAGAATGAATGGTTTAACCCTTTCACTACGAAATACGTATATATACGTCATCACAAGTCTATCACTATATACGAAAGACGTACATATACGTCCTCACAAATTTATCAGTATATATGAAAGACTTAAATACAC
>NW_017086126.1:0-317 GCF_001483705.2 Eufriesea mexicana
GGACGTATGTATGGATGGATGAGTCTATCAATGGAGGGATGAATGTATGGAAGTATGGATGGATGAATGGATGTTTTGGTGGATGTATTTATGGATGGATTTATGGATTTATGGATGTACGAACGTATGGACGTATGGATGTCTGGATGTACGGATGCATGGATGGATGGTTATGTGAACGGATGCATGAATGGATGGATGGGTGTATGGATGGGTGGATCGATGGATGTTTGGATGGGTGGATGTATGGATGGATGGATGTATGGATGTTTGTAAGTATGGATGTTCGAATGTATGGATGCACGGATGTATGGCTG
>NW_017086127.1:0-318 GCF_001483705.2 Eufriesea mexicana
CTTATTTACGCAAGAAGGATAACTCACCACGATATTAGTTGAAAATGTCTATAAACTCGAAACCACCAGGCACATTCCTTATCATTTCAATGGATATAGCACGCCAAAAGTATCTTTCCGCCATACTTATGCAAGAAAGCTAGCTAACCACGATAATAGTCGTAAATGTAAATTAAATTGAATGTACCAGGAACATTCCATATCATAGCAATGGCTACAGTACGCCAAAAGGATCCTTCCTTCTTACTAACTCATGGAGGTTAGCTCACCATGATATTATACGAAAATGACATTAAAAGTGCACTTTCCAGCCAGATT
>NW_017086128.1:0-318 GCF_001483705.2 Eufriesea mexicana
TGTAGCACATGAGTCATTGGTACCCTATCGTAACCTAGCACAACGTAACACTACCGAACATAATCAAACTCAACCAAACGTGCCAAGACCACTATTGCTGGCCACCCCTGCGACAAAACGGCTGCTAGTAGAAAAACGCTGAGCGCATACGTCGAACGAATCGCAGTGTATAGCGCAAAAGTCAAAGCTATCCTATCCTAACCAGGCTAAGCGTAACGTAACCAAACCTAACATATCTCAGCCTGACGCGCCGGAACCACTACTGCTGCCCTCACCAGAGACATGTAGAACACATTAGGGGAGAGTAGAGCGCAGATA
>NW_017086129.1:0-317 GCF_001483705.2 Eufriesea mexicana
GGGAAAATACAATTTTGTTGACATTTTCGACTAATATCGTGGTCAGCAAACTTCCTTGCGTAATTAAGTAGGAAATATGGATTTTGAGTGCTATAGCCATTGCAATGGTATAGAGTGAGGCTGGAAAATACAATTTTGTTGGCATTTTCGTCTAATATCGTGGTGAGCTAACTTCCTTTTGTAAGTAAGGAGGAAAGATGCTCTTTGTGTGCTATAGCCATTGCAATGGTACAGAATGTGGCTGGAAAATAAAATTTTGTTGACATTTTCGTCTAATATCGTGGTGAGCTAACCTCCTTGCGTAAGTAAGGAGGAAA
>NW_017086130.1:0-318 GCF_001483705.2 Eufriesea mexicana
CAAACCAACAGGACAAAACCAAATAGAGCATATATCAACCTAACGTGCCGAGACCGCTATTGCTGCACTCCACATAGGAAATCAGGGCGTACTAGAGCACAGAAGAGCGCAGAGATGCACCGAATAGCAGTGTACAGCACAAAAGCTGATCCTGCCCTGTCCAAACATAGCCAAACCCAACCTAACGGATCGTAACATGGATCAACGTAATGCGCCAAGGACAATATTGCGGGCCTTCCCAAGGGCAAGATGAAAATATTATAGCACTGTAGGGAGCAGATATCCACCTAACAGAATGCTATGACACTAAAGTTGAGG
>NW_017086131.1:0-318 GCF_001483705.2 Eufriesea mexicana
ATAAAATTGAATTTTCCTTCCAGATTCTACAGCACTCCAATGCCTATAGCACGCCAACAGGACATTTTCTCCTTATTTATGCAAGCAAGTTAACTCACCACAATATTCGTCGAAGCTGTCAATGTAATTGTACTTTCCAGGAGGATTCTGTAGCATTGCAACGCCCATTGCAGGCTAAAAGTATCGTTCCTATTTAGCTTTGCGAGGAAGTTAACTCACCACGACGTTATTCGAAAATGTCAATAAAATAGTACTTTCTAGACAGATTCTACAGCATAGCAATGGCTATAGCGCCACAAGAGGAACTTTCCTACTTAC
>NW_017086132.1:0-317 GCF_001483705.2 Eufriesea mexicana
ACTAATATCGCGGTCAGCTACCTTTCTTACATAAATAAGGAGGAAAGGTACCTTTGGCGTGCTATAGCCATTGCAATGCTACGGAATCTGGCTGGAAATTTCAATTTTACAGACATTTTCGACTAATATCGTGGTGTGCTGACTTCCTTGCATAAGTAAGGAGGAAAGATCCCTTTGGAGTGCTGTAGCCATTGCTATGCTCTGGAATCTGGCTCGAAAATTCAGTTTCACTGACATTTGCGACTAATATCGTAGTGAGCTAACTTCCTTGCATAGTTAAGGAGGAAAGATTCTATTTCCGTGCTATTGCCATAGCA
>NW_017086133.1:0-318 GCF_001483705.2 Eufriesea mexicana
TGCCTTATGTTGAGTCAGGTTACGTTCGGTTAGGTTGGGTTAGGCTATGTTTGGTTATGATAGGCACAACTCTTGTACTGTACACTGCTGTTCGGTCATTTGTGCGATCTACTATTCGCCAGTGTGTCCTGCTTGGCTCTGGAGAGGGCTGCAATCTCGGTCTCGGCACGTTAGGTTATGTTAGGCTGCTTCCGCTTGTATTACGTTTGGATGGGTTAGGATAGGGTGGCTTTGACTTTTGTGCCGTACGCTGCAATTCGGTGGATTTCTGCTCTCTACATTGTTCCCCTACACCCTGCTCGACTCTCGGCATGAGAG
>NW_017086134.1:0-318 GCF_001483705.2 Eufriesea mexicana
TATATATATATATATATGTATATGTATATAGATATATACGTATGTATGTCGTTCGAATTTCAACCGGCCATTGAAACGCGTCGGCTTCCACAAGCAGGTATATACACCCTCGTGACGCGCGATGCTCGACGAGCTAAGGTGATTTTTACAAAGCAAGAGCCAGCCAGGCTTTTAATATCGCGCAGTCCTCTGTGCGGACCAAGTAGGCGGTAGAAAATGAAATTTAATTGACAATTTCTGTAATGCATAACCGGTTATCGCGTATCGCGCACAAAGTGCCGGTGAATATTTTTCATCAAAGGGACGTACGCTTTGTCG
>NW_017086135.1:0-318 GCF_001483705.2 Eufriesea mexicana
ACCATGATTCTTCAGTCATCTATCAACATCCTCAGATCTCTTTCAGGGTTTGGCACCACTCAGGAAACCCAAAGAAACAATCTCCAGTGAGAATTATATCTTTGTGGCTAAGATAGTTCCCAGTCACTCGTCAAAGTCATCAAACTTCTTTCTAAATTCAGCATCTTTCACCGTCTACCCTATGCTAAGAGATTTTCCATCCCAGGAGAACGCAATCCCTAAAGTAAATTGGGTCCTTGCAACAATATGTTCGTTAGTCCCACACAGTTCCCAATCTCCATCGATATTCTCGAAGCTCTTTCAAAAATTCAGTGTCTT
>NW_017086136.1:0-318 GCF_001483705.2 Eufriesea mexicana
AGCAGTGTATAGCGCGAATTTCAGAGCCATCCTAACCTAACTCAGCGTAACCTAACCAAACAAGGCGCAATCGAACACAAACAAACGTGCCACGATCACTGCTGCTGGCCGCTCCAGAGGCAAGCAGAAGCTAGTAGAGCAATGCAGAGCGCAGATATCGGCCGAATATCAGTATACAGCGCAAAAGTCAAAGCTGACCTAACCTAACCTTGCCTAAATTAACAAAACATATCCTAAATCAACCTGACGTGTCGGGACGTATAATGCCGGTTTTCACAGAGTCAAGCGGAGCATATTAGAGCACAGTAGTGTGCAGGA
>NW_017086137.1:0-318 GCF_001483705.2 Eufriesea mexicana
TTTGTGCTATTCACTGCAGTACGGTGGATTCCTGCGATACACTGTGCTCTGGTACACTATGCTTGTCTCTGCGGAGGCCAGCTGTTCTGGTCTAGGCACGTTAGGTTCACTTGGATTACGTTTGCTTATGACGAGTTTGGTTGTGTTAGTTCAGTATAGCTTAGACTTTTGTGCCATTCAATGGTATTCGGCGTACTTCTGCAGTCTGATGTGCTCTAATATGATCTGCTAGACACTACGCAGGCCATCAGTAGTGGCCGCCGCACGTTATAGTGAGTTATGTTACGTTTAGTTAGGTTAGGTTATGCCAGGTTTGGT
>NW_017086138.1:0-318 GCF_001483705.2 Eufriesea mexicana
CCTCATTGCTTATGCGGGGAAGGTAGCTCACCACGATATTAGTCGAAAATATCCATGAAATCTAGGTTTCCTGCCAGTTTCTATACCTTTGCTATGGCTACAGCAAGTCAATAGAAAATTTCGTTCATATTTATACAAGAAAGTTAGCTGACTGCGATGTTAATCGAATATATCAATAAAACAGAATTTTCCAACCAATTTCTATAGCATCGCAATGACTATAGCATGCCAGCAGAATCTTTCCTCCTTACATAACCTAGAAAGTTAGTTCACCACAATATCAGTCGAAAACTTCAATAAAATTGGTTTTTCCAGGCA
>NW_017086139.1:0-318 GCF_001483705.2 Eufriesea mexicana
TTGGCTCTGGGAAGACCAGCGGTGGTGGTCGCGGCACGTTATTCTCAGATAGGCTACGTTTGGCTAGGTTAGATAATGTCAGGTTGGGTTCGGATATCTATGACATTTGTGCTTTGCACTGCTATGCAGCGGATTTCTGCGCTCTACTAGGCTACATTATATTCTGCTGCGTCCTGGGGAGGACTGAAACAGTGGCCTGTGCACGCTAGGACATGTTAGGTTACGTTCGGCTCTGCTACGTTTGTATACGTTGGGCTTGGGTGGATCTGACTATTGTGCTATACGCTACCATTCGGCGTACTGGTGCGTTCTACTGGG
>NW_017086140.1:0-318 GCF_001483705.2 Eufriesea mexicana
GTTTCAGATGTGGCGCGGCGGGGCGCCGTGCCGGTGGGTGTATTGCGCCTGCACCCAAGTGCCTGGTTTGCGCCGGGCTCGGCCGCCCCTCCAACAACCGGCTGGGTAGCAAGCCGTGCTGCCCGCCGAGGGCGAAATGCGCGGCTCGCCAGGAGCCTGCAGCGCCGCGTCGGCCTCGTCGCCCACGAGCACCAATTCGAAAGCCGCGTCCGCGAATTCCGTCACCGCCAACGCTACGGCGAAGGGCCCGCCGAGCGGCGGAGCGCCTTGCTCGCAGCCCGCCCGAAAGAAGGGGAGCCCGGAGGAAGCCATCGGCAC
>NW_017086141.1:0-318 GCF_001483705.2 Eufriesea mexicana
TTGCATAAATAATGAGGAAGGATTCTATTGGCGTGCCATAGCCATTGCAATGTTATAGAATCTGTCTGGAAAATAGAATTTTATTGAAATTTTCGACTAATATCGTGGTGAGCTACCTTTCTTGCATAACTATGGTGGAAAGATTCTATTGGCGCGCTATAGCCACTGCAATGCTATGGAATCTGGCAGGAAAATCCAATCTTATTGACATTTTCGACTATTATCGTGGTGAGCAAACCCACTTGTGTAAATAATGAGGAAAGATACTATAGGCATGATATAGCCATTGCAATTCTATAGAATCTGCGTGCAAAATCC
>NW_017086142.1:0-318 GCF_001483705.2 Eufriesea mexicana
GTAAACGATATACCTGTGGATCAAATATTTCATTTCTACTTGAATTCAGCAATTCATCCATTTACTACTAACAAACCATTTTGCATTTTAAGAATTCATTATAATTTTATTTATAGCTAAGATATATTTTCGATATGCAAAACTCCATATGAATTCATTAAAAAATTTTTCATCATGAATGTTTCGAATGGTAACGTTAAATCATGTTTTCTTCAGTCTTAGATATCGAGTTATACCTGAACATTTTTTCTGTGGCATATTTGGCAATAACAGTATTTTTGATACACTGGTGAAAAAGAATTTTGTATTCGAAAAATA
>NW_017086143.1:0-318 GCF_001483705.2 Eufriesea mexicana
GTCTTGCACTTGACTCTGTGGAGGCCAGGAAAAATCGACCCAGCACGTTAGGTACGATGTCGGATACGCTTGGTAGTGTTACGGCTGGTTAGGTTAGAAGAGGATGGCTTTGACTTTGGTGCTATCGTCCGCTATTGGGTGGACGCCTGCCATGTACAGTGCTTTAATATTTTCAGCTTTGCTCAGGGCGGGGCAGCAATAGTGGTCTTGGCACTCTATGTTGAGTCAGGTTACATTCGTCTAGGTTGGGTTGGGCCATGTTTGGTCAGGATAGAGTTAACTTTGACGCTGTACGCAGCTGCTTGTTGCATTTCTGCG
>NW_017086144.1:0-318 GCF_001483705.2 Eufriesea mexicana
ATTTTGGATAGACTTATTCAGTGGCAGGTAGATGGCTGTACTTGCCAATGGATTGAAGGCGTTTGGCGATCTATTCGCCGAGCTATAACAGTTAATATATTTTGTTAGACCTATCCTCTGGCACGTAGATGGCTGTATTCGCCATTGGTTGAAGGCGTTATGCGATCTATTCGCCAAGCTACAGTATCTTTAGATTTTGAATAGACCTTTTCTCTGGCAAGTAGATGGCTGTGCTTGCCAATGGATTGAAGGCGTTAGGCGATATATTCACCAAGCTATAACTGATTAAAGATTTTCAATAGACCTATTTTCTGGCAA
>NW_017086145.1:0-317 GCF_001483705.2 Eufriesea mexicana
AGGGAAGATTCAATTGGCGTGCTATAGCCATTGCGTTAATATAGAATGTGTTTGGAAAATACAAATTTAATGTCATTTTCGACTAACATCGTGGTGAAATAACTTTCTTCCATATATAAGGAGGAAAGAGTCATTTCACGTGCTATAGTCCTCGCAATGCTATAAAATCTGGCTGGAAAGTTCAATTTTATTGACATTTTCGACTAATATCGTGCTGAGCTATGTTTCTTGCATAAATAAGGAGGAAATATTCGATTGGCGTGCTATAGCCATTGCGTTGATATAGAGTGTGTATGGAAAATTCAAATTTATTGACA
>NW_017086146.1:0-318 GCF_001483705.2 Eufriesea mexicana
TGCCAATATAATCTTTCCTCCTTGTTTATGCAAGAAAGTTAGCTCATCACGATATTAGTCGTATATGTAAATAAAATTGAATTTTCCAACCAGACTCTATATCGTTGCAATGTCGACAGGACGCCAATAGAATCTACCCTGCTTATTTTGGCAAGAAAGGCAGCTCGCCACGATAATAGTCGAAACTGTCAATAATATTGAACTTTCCAGCAGGATTCCATAGCATTGCAAAGCCTATCTCACGCCAATGGAATCTTTCCTCCTTATTTATGCGAGAAAGATAACTCACCACAATATTAGCACAAAATGTCAATAAAA
>NW_017086147.1:0-318 GCF_001483705.2 Eufriesea mexicana
TCCCTTGTATACATAAGGAGAGAGAATTCTATTGGCCTACTATAGCCATTGCAATGCTGTAGATTATGCTTGGAAAATTCAATTCTATTTTCACTTTCGTCTAATATCGTGGTGAGCTAATTTTCTTGCACAAATAAGGAGGACAGATTCTATTGTCGTGCAACAGCCATTGCACCGCTTTAGAGACACGCTGGAAAATTCAATCTTATTGGCATTCTCGTCTAATATCGTGGTGAGCTGACTTTCTTCCATATATAGGAGGAAAAATTCTATTGGCGTGCTATAGCCATTGCAATGCTATAAAATCTGGCTGGAAAA
>NW_017086148.1:0-318 GCF_001483705.2 Eufriesea mexicana
TTTCACCGGGATAGAATCATGTTGCACTTGCATGCACCTAGTCATCTCCATCACACGATTTTCTTCCTATTCATATATAGATAATTATATAATATTCTTTTATCTAATATATTTATACAATAAATAATATAATTGTCTAATATATATCTATAATATTCTTCCTATTCATATATATATAAAATCGTGCCATGGGGATGATTGGGTGTGTGTGGGTGTGGTGTGGTTTTGGCTTGGTGAAGGTTAGAGTTGGTTTGGGGGGGATAATTGGATAGTGGCGATTTTCTTCCTATTCATATATAGATAATTATATAATATTCT
>NW_017086149.1:0-318 GCF_001483705.2 Eufriesea mexicana
GCATGAATATATGAGTGAATGGCTGTATCGATGTATGGATGTAGGGATGTATGGATGTAGGAATGCACGATTGTATGTATTTTCGGATGTATGGATGTATGGACGTGTATACGCAAGCTTGTATGAATGGGTGGGTGTACTTATTGATTAATGTATGGATGATTGGATGGATGGATGGATTGTTGGATGGATGTACGGTTTAATGGATGCATCGAACGATGGATGCATGGATGGGTGCATGGATGGGTGGATGGGTGTATGGAAGGATGGATGTATGGATCGATGGATGTATGGAAGGATGTGTGCATGAACGGATGG
>NW_017086150.1:0-318 GCF_001483705.2 Eufriesea mexicana
CACACATACATCCATGCATGCATCCATCCGTGCATACAGCCATCCATCCATTCATACATCCATTGGTACTTCCATCCTTCCATACGCCCATCCATCCATATGTCCACAAATCCATACTTCCATCGATCCATACAGCCATACTTCAATCTATGCATACACCCGACCATCCATACAGCCGTCCATCCATACATCCATCCATCCATTCATCCTACCTTCCATACACCCATCCATTCATACAGCCATCGATCCATAAGTATACCCATCCATACATCCGTCCACCAATCCATCAATCCACCATTATATCCATACATACATCCA
>NW_017086151.1:0-317 GCF_001483705.2 Eufriesea mexicana
TTCAATTTTATTGACATTTTCGACTAATATCGTGGTTAGCTATCTTTCATGCGTAAATAAGGCTTGAGGATTCTGATGGCGTGATATTGCCATTGCAATGCCAAAGAATCTGGTTGTAAAAATCAATTATATTGACATTTTCGTCTAATATGGTGGTGAGGTAACTTTCTTTCATAAATCAGGAGGAAATATTCTGTTGGCATGCTATAGGCATTGCAATGCGATAGAATCTTCCTGGAAAATTCAATTTTATAGACATTTTCTTCTAATATTGTGGTGACCTGCCTTTCTTGCATAAATATGGGGGAAAGACTCTA
>NW_017086152.1:0-318 GCF_001483705.2 Eufriesea mexicana
CGAACGATAGACGTACGAATGGAAGGATTTATGGATGTATGGATGTATGGATGTATGGATGGACGGATGGATGTATGGATGTTTGCATGTATGGATGTATGGATCGATGGATGTATCGAATGCTGGACGTACGAGTGGATGCATTTATGGAAGTAGGGATGTGGGGATGTATGGATGAATGTATATATGGATGGATGGATGTATGGTTGTATGTATTTATGGATGGGTGGATGGTTGGATGTATGTATGGATGTATGCATGCATGTATGTATGGATGCGTTTACGGATGTTTCTATGGATGTAGGAATGGATGAGTGT
>NW_017086153.1:0-318 GCF_001483705.2 Eufriesea mexicana
ATGATAGCTACGACTTTTGAGCTGTACACTGCTATTCGGTGGACTTCTACGCTCTACTGTGATCTAATATTCCCTGCTTTGCTCTCGGAACTGCAAAAATAATGGCCGCTGCTCGTTGTTTTGTGTTAGGTTACGTTTGGTTAGGTTAGGTCTGTTTCGGTTGGATTGCGATATCCTTGACTTTCGTGCTATACGCTGCCGTCATATGGCCCTCTGCGGTCTTCGCTCCTCTAATATGCCCTGCTTGGCGATGGGGAGGCCAGCAGTAGTGGGCCAGGCACGTAAGGCTGGGACTGGTTACGTTTGGTTAGGTTAGGT
>NW_017086154.1:0-318 GCF_001483705.2 Eufriesea mexicana
TTAATACTCTCGACAAAGAATTGCAAGCGCTATTACGATCGTCAGTTCTCCTTTTTTTTTTTTCAAAAGACTTGGCCTCGAATGCTAAAAATTGCACGATCGTTAATGTTTCCATCGTTCCACAAGGACTTCATGGTGGCGCCCGCTGTAGCGAAAGGGTTAAATCGTGATTTCGTACCTCAGAAAAAGCACGATGGAACGTCGATCACAAGGGTAATAATCTTACTTTCCAGAAAAAATGTTTGTTACTCCTACTCTTGCACCTCCAAATCCGCAATTGCCATTATTCGAATCAACCGATGGAAGACTATGTAGCCC
>NW_017086155.1:0-318 GCF_001483705.2 Eufriesea mexicana
TATTGCCACGTTAGGTTGAGTTATGTTAGGTTTCGCTATGTTAGGTTAGGTTACCTTCCGTAAGGGTAGCTTTGACTTACGTGTTATACGCTGTTGTTCGGTGGATTTCGACGCTCTACATTACTCTACTTTATTCCGTTCGACTCTGGGGAGGCGAGCAGTAGTGGTCGTGACACGTGAGGTTTTGCTATGTTACGTTTGGAAAGGCTAGATTGGGCTAAGATTGGTTAGGATAGCTTCCGCTCTCGTGCAATACTATGCTACTGGGTGGATTCCTGTGATCTTCTGTGCTCTACATTATTCTGCTTGGCTCAGGGC
>NW_017086156.1:0-318 GCF_001483705.2 Eufriesea mexicana
GCTATAGCACGCCAATAGAATCTACCCTCCTTATTTTAGCAAAAAAGGGAGCTCACTACGATACTAATCCTAGCTGTCAATAAAATTCTATTTTCCAGCCAGATTCTACTGCATTGCAATGGCTACAGCACTCCAAATGGATTTTGCCTCCTTTCTTAAGCAAGGAAGTCAGCTCACCACGATATTAGCCGAAAATGTCAGGAACACTTTATTTTCCTGATATATTCTATAGCACCGAAATGCATACGGCACACCAATAGAATCTTTCCGCCTTATATATGTTAGAAAGTTGGCTCACCGCGGTATTAGTCGAAAATG
>NW_017086157.1:0-318 GCF_001483705.2 Eufriesea mexicana
CTCAAGGTAGCCCGCCTATACCACTATTTCTGCCCTCCGCAGATCCAAGTAGGGCATATCAGAAAAGAGTAGAGCGCAGAATTTTACGGAACAGCAGCGCATTGGAGAAAGGGCAAAGCTAACCTATCCGAACCTAAATAAGACTTACCAAACCTAACATAGCATAACTCAACGTAAAGTGCTGCGACCACTATTCCTGGTATCCCCGAGGGCAAGCGGAGTCTATAGCGCAATATAGAGCGCAGAGGTTCACAAAATAGCAGTGTGTAGTTCAAAATTCTAAGCTGTCCAAGACTAACCCAACGTAACCTAACCTAA
>NW_017086158.1:0-318 GCF_001483705.2 Eufriesea mexicana
GTCCATCCATACATCCATCCATCCATACGGCCATCAATCCATACATTCATCCATCCATACATGAATCCATACATACATCCATACATCCATACATCCATACATACTTACATCCAAACATCCATCCATACATACATACATCCATCTACACTTCCATGCAATCATACATCCATACATCCATAAATCCATCCATACATACATGAATCCATCCATACATCCATCAATCCATACGTCCATCAATCCATACATCCATCCATTCATACATCCATCCATCCATACCTCAATCCATCCACACATCCATTCATCCGTACATACATTCAT
>NW_017086159.1:0-318 GCF_001483705.2 Eufriesea mexicana
TGTCAATAAAATTGAACTTTCCAGCCAGATTCTATAACATTGCAAAGGGTATAGCACGCCAGTAGAATCTTCCATCCCTATTTATGCAAGAGAGTTAGCTCACCAAGATATTAGTCGAAAATATCAATGAAATTGTATTTTCCTCCCAGATTCTATAGGATTGCGTTGGCTACAGCTGGCCAATAGAATCTTTTCTCCTTATTTATGCAAGAAAGGTAGCTCACCACGATATTAATTGGAAACGTCAATAAAATTGAATTTTCCATGCAGATTCCAGATCATTGCAATCGCTATAGCACGCCAAAAGAACCTTTCCTC
>NW_017086160.1:0-318 GCF_001483705.2 Eufriesea mexicana
TGGCAAGTACATGGCTGTTCCTGCCATTGGGTTGCAGGCGATAGGCGATCTAATCACCAAGCTTTAACAAATTATAGATTTTGAATGCACGTATTCTCTGGCAAGAAAATGTCAGTACTTGCCATTGTATTTAAGGCGTTGGGCGACCTATTCATCAATCTACAACGGATTATAGAGATTCAATAGTCCAATTCTCTGGCAAGTAGATGGCTGTTCTTGCCATTGCTTGAAGGCGACAGGCGATCTATTCACCAAGCTATAACAGATTGTAGATTTTGAATATACTTATTCCCTGGCAAGTACATGGCTGTACCTGCC
>NW_017086161.1:0-318 GCF_001483705.2 Eufriesea mexicana
TAAATAATGAGGAATGTATCTATTGGCGTGCTATAGCCATTACAATGCTGTAGCATCTGCCTCGAAAATTCAATGTGATTGACATTTCCGACTAGTATCGTGGTGAGCTAGCTTTCTTGTATAAATATGGAGGAAAAATTCCGTTTGCTTGCTATGGCCGTTGCAGTGCTACTGTATCTGGCTGGAAAGAAAATTATATAGACAGATTCTACTAATATCGGGGAGAGGTAACGTTCTTGCATAAATACGGAGGAAAGATTCTGTTGGCCAGCCGTGGCCATTGCAATTCTATAGTATCTGGATGGAAAATATAATTTT
>NW_017086162.1:0-318 GCF_001483705.2 Eufriesea mexicana
TTGTCACTGCGCGGGTTGCGAGCCCCTGCTCCGCCGTTTGTACTGTGACGTGAGCCTCGGCCACTACATCCCTCGCTGGGCGGGCGCGCGTCTCCGCGCAGGCAATGGGCACCGTCCCTCACCTGCCTGCGCCGTAACGGCGTCCACAACTTCGTCGATGCCAGGAAAATAGAAAGAAAAATCTTCCGAACATATTCAATTTTTTAACAGCACCACGACTCACTCCGCGATGCGAGCCCCGGCCACGTTCACCCACGCACCGCACGCACAGAATGGCACTAACACACGCGCCGGAAAACGCAATTTTCCGCCGAAAAT
>NW_017086163.1:0-318 GCF_001483705.2 Eufriesea mexicana
AATGGATTTATGGATGGACGGATGGATGTATGGATGTATGGATGTTTGGATGTATGTATGTATCGAAGTACGAGTGTATGGAAGTACGAATGTATGGATATATGGTTGTATGAATATACGGATGTATATCTGTGTCGATGTATGGATGGGTGGATGGATGAGTGGATGGATGTATGGATGGATGGATGGATGGATGTATGTATGGATATATGTAAGGATGTATGTATGGTTGTATGGATGTATGGATGGATGGGGTTATGGATGTGTGGACGTATGAATGTATGGATGGTTGGATGTATGGATGTATAGATGTACAGG
>NW_017086164.1:0-318 GCF_001483705.2 Eufriesea mexicana
AATCGGTCGCCTAACGTCTTCAACCAATGGTTAGTACAGCCATCTACTTGCCAGAGAATAGGAATACTCAAAATCTATAACCTGTTATAGCTTGGTGAATAGATCGCCTAACGCCTTCATTGCAATGGCAAGTACAGCCTTCTACTTGCAGAGAGTAGGTCTATTCAAAATTCATATCCTGCTATAGCTTGGTGAATAGATCGGGTAACGCCTTCACTCCAATGGCAATTACAGCCATTTACTTGCCAGAGAATTGGTCTATTCAAAATCTATAATCTGCTATAGCTTAGTGAGTACGTCGCCCAACGCCTTCAATAC
>NW_017086165.1:0-318 GCF_001483705.2 Eufriesea mexicana
CATAACCCAACCAATCCTAACCTCACATAACCTAACCTACCCCAACCCAACCAATCATAACCCATCGTAATCAAACCTAACCTAAATTCACCTAACCTAACCTAACCTATTGTATTCAAACCTAACCTAGCCTAACATAACATATCCTAACCTAGCCTGTCCAGACCAGACCTGACATGCCCCGACCTGACCTGAAATCACCTGACCCGTCCTGGAATGGCCTGACCAGACATGACGTGACCGGAACTGACCCGCCATGACCAGACCTGACTCGACCTGACCTGACCTGAGAAGGCCAGACCTGACCAGACCTGCCCT
>NW_017086166.1:0-318 GCF_001483705.2 Eufriesea mexicana
GTGGTGGCTTCGGCTCGCTAGGTTCAGTTAGCCATCGTTCGGTTGGGTTAGGTTGGTTTGGGTTTGGTCAGGATAGCTTCGATTTTCTGCTATACGCTGCCATTATATGGACTTCTGCGCTCCACTCCCCTCCAATATGCACTGCTCGGCGATGGGGAGGCCAGTAATAGTGGACTACGGACGTTAGGATGGATTTGCTTGCGTTTGGTTACGTTACGTTCGGTTAGGTTAGGTTATGATAGCCTCGACTTTTGGGCCATACACTACTTTTCGGCGGATTTCTTCGCTCTACATTGCCATACTATTCCCAGCTCTGCT
>NW_017086167.1:0-318 GCF_001483705.2 Eufriesea mexicana
TGTATGGATGAATGTATGGATGTATGCATGGATGTATGCATGGATGTATGGATGCATGTATGGGTGCATTTACGGATGTATCTGTGGATGTATGTATGGATGAGTGTATGGGGGTGTGCATGGGTGTATGGATGTAAGTATGTATGGATGTATGCATGTATGGATGTATGGATGAATGGATGTATGGACGTATGGATGTACGAATTTCTGGATGTACGGGTGTATGGATGTATGGTTGGATGTATGTATTGGTGTACAGGCGTCTGGATGCATGAATCTATGGTTGTATGTATGTATGTATGTATGGATGTATGGATG
>NW_017086168.1:0-318 GCF_001483705.2 Eufriesea mexicana
TATAAGCTGCTTTTCGGAGAGCTTCTGGGCTATACTGTGCTCAAACGTGCTCTGCTTGGACCTGAGGAGGCCAGCAATGGTGGCCTTGGCGCGTTATCTTGAGTCAAGCTACGTTTGGTTAGGTTAAATTAGTTCAGGTTAGGTTAGGACATATTGGTCTTTTGAGCTATACGCTATTGTTAGGTGGCTCTGTGCGGTCTAATCTGCTCTAGTATATTCTGCATGGATGAGCGGATTCCAGTTATAGCTGTCTCTGCACATTCGCTTGAGTTCCGATACGTTTGATTGTATTACGTTTGGATAGGTTAGGAGAGGACA
>NW_017086169.1:0-318 GCF_001483705.2 Eufriesea mexicana
TCAGCAGCCTGGACCATGGCTGCCCATAATTTTGCGCTATTAGTGTTGCGCATTTTTACAAATGGGTGCATAAATTAGTATTTATTAGTGTTGCGTTCGTAATCAATACATCTTAGCATAATTATTTTCGGGAATTATCTGTTCTTTTCTTTCTTTTTGTATTTTTTTTTTTTTTTATAGATTTTTTATAAATGATAAATTAATTTTTGTAGCAAATATTGTGAAGCACCCTTCGCGTTTGAGTTTGTAATTTTTCTGTATTATCGGTAGATTTAACAAATTAGTGTTGCGAAATTTGGAATGATATTTCACTCACGG
>NW_017086170.1:0-318 GCF_001483705.2 Eufriesea mexicana
ACACCGCGGTTATATGGATTTCTGGGATCTACCCTCCACTAACTTTCCGCTTGAGTCTGGTGAAGTCAGCAATATTCGTAACGGCACGTTAGGTTGTGTTGTGTAATGTTTGGCTATGTTACGCTTGGTTATGTTAGGAGAGGTAGGCTATAACTTTAGAGATTTAGATTGCTATTACGTGGATTTATGCTACACACTGTGCTTTAATGTGTTGAGCTAGGCTCAGGGAAGGCCAGCAATCGTGGTCTCTGCTCACTATGATGTTCTCGTTACGCTCGGTTAGGTTGGGTCAGGCTAAGTTTGGTCAGGATAGCTTTA
>NW_017086171.1:0-318 GCF_001483705.2 Eufriesea mexicana
GAGGGAAGATCATTTTGTCCTGCTATAGCCATTGCAATGCTGCAGAATCGGGCTGGAATGTTCCATTTTATTGACATTTTCTACTAACATCGTGGTGAGTTAACTTTCTGGCATTAATGAGGAGGAATGATACTATTGCCGTGCTATTGCCATTGCAGTGCTACAGAATCTCGATGGAAAGCTGAATTTTATTGTCATTTTCTACTAGTGTCATGGTGAGCTAACTTCCTTGCATAAACAAGGGGGAAAGATTACATTGGCAATCTATAACCATTGCAATGCTGCAGAATCTGGCTGGAAAGTTCAATTTTATTGTCA
>NW_017086172.1:0-318 GCF_001483705.2 Eufriesea mexicana
CTATCTCACCCTAAGGAGACGCGACCGCAGTTGCTACCCTCCCTAGAGCCAAGCAGGACATACCAGAGCACAGCAGATCGCAGAAATCCAGCGGATGGCAGCGTAGAGCACCAAAGTTAAAACCACCCTGTCCAAACATTGCCTAACCCAACATAACCGAGCGTAAACAGACTCATCATAACGAGACGAGACTACAGGTTCAAGCGTTGCCAGAGCCAATCTGAAAATATTAGAGCACCGTAGGATGCTGAAATTCACCTAATAGCAGACTATAGAACTAAGGTCATAGCAACCCTATCCTAACTTATCCAAACGTAA
>NW_017086173.1:0-318 GCF_001483705.2 Eufriesea mexicana
ACCAAGCTATAACAAGTTATAGATTTTGAATAGACCAATTCTGTGGCAAGCAGATGGCTGTACTTGCCAATGGATTGAAGGCGTTAGGGGATCTAATCGTCAACCTGTGACAGCTTATAGATTTTGAATAGTCTCATTCTCTGGCAAGTAGACGGCTGTCTTTGCCATAGGATTGAAGGCGTTAGGCGATCAATTCGCCAAGCTGTGACTGCTCATAGATTTTGAATAGACACATTCTCTGGCAAGTAGATGGCGGTATTTGCCATCGGATTGAAGGCGTTACGCGATCTATTCACCAAGCTGTAGAAGGTTATATAT
>NW_017086174.1:0-318 GCF_001483705.2 Eufriesea mexicana
GAATGATTTTATTGGCTTGCTATAGCCATTTCAATACTATAGAATCTGGCTGGAAAGTTCAATTTAGCAATGCTATAGAATCTTGGTGGAAAGTACAATATTATTGACAGTTTCGACTATTATCGTGGTGAGCTGCCTCTCCTGCATAAATGAGCTGGGTAGATTCTATTGGCGTGCTGTAGACATTGCAATGATATAAATTGTGGTTGGATAATTCAATTCTAATGACATTTTCGGTTAATATGGTGGTGAGAAAACTTTCTCGCATATATAAGTAGGATAGATACTATTGGCGTGCTATAGGCATTGCAATGCAAT
>NW_017086175.1:0-318 GCF_001483705.2 Eufriesea mexicana
TTAAAGAATTTATACAGCAGGATATCCACAGGATGCAATTCAATTAACACGCACCTGCCACACTGAAGAATGACAAGTAAAGCTTTGCCTGGACTTTAGAGTAACAGTTAACAATTTCGGAGTTTAATGGAATAATTTTTTCGGAAAGGAATTGCCTTGCCGTCAAAAGTCGTATATTAAATTACATTGGGTTTCTGCAGTGGTACAATGTTCCCTGATTTGGAGCCGAGAAATAAATTTCTAAAAGAATCAGGTTTCCTAAGGCTTACCCAATCTCTTAACCGAATACCCGTCTCCGCCTTCCACCACAATAATGTC
>NW_017086176.1:0-318 GCF_001483705.2 Eufriesea mexicana
GTCGCCAAAGAAAAGCAGAATATACTAGAGCACGTAAGTGCGCAGAAAGCCACCAAATAGCAGCGTATAGCAGGAAGGTCAAACGTATGCTAACCTAACCTGACCCAGCCTAACCAAACCAAACGTAGAATAACTAATCCTACCGACCCGAGACCTCTATTTCAGGCCTCCCTAGAGCAAAGCAGTAAACGCTAGAAAACAGTAGAGCCCAGAAATCTCCGAAAAGCAGTGTATAACACAAAAGGCATTGCCAACCTTGCCTAACCTGACCGAACGTAACCTAACTCAACCTACCGTGCCGCGACCGCAATTATTGGC
>NW_017086177.1:0-318 GCF_001483705.2 Eufriesea mexicana
GTTAGGCGACCGATTCACCAAGCTATAACAAATTATAGATTTTGAATACACGTATTCTCTTGCGAGTAGATGGCTGTTCTTGCCATTGGATTGAAGGTGTGTGGCCAACTATTCACCAAGCTATAACAGGCTATAGACTTTGAATAGACCTATTATCTGGCAAGTAGGTGGCTGTACTTGCCAATCGATTGGTTGCGATAGGCGATCTATTCACCAAGCTATAACAGATTATAGATTTTGTATAGACATATTCCGAGGCAAGTAGGTGGCAGTACTTGAGATTGGATTGAAGGCGTTAAGTGATCTATTCACCAAGCT
>NW_017086178.1:0-318 GCF_001483705.2 Eufriesea mexicana
GATCGCTTTGACTTCTGCGCTTTACACTGCCATTCGGTGGACTTGTGCGTTCCACTGTGCCCTTATGTGCTCTGCTTGGCGCTGGGGATGCCAGCAGTAGTGTTCTCGGCACGTTACTTTGAGTCAGGCTTCGTTCTGCTAGTCCAAGTTTTGTCAGGTTTTGTCAGGATATCTTTGACTTTTGTGCCTTGCACATTAGTGTGGTGGACTTATGCGGTACCCTGTGCTGTGGTATGTTCTGCTTTGCTCTGGGGAGGGGAGCAATATCGGTCAAGGCACGATAGGTTGAGTTAGGTTACGTTCGTTTGTGTTACGTTT
>NW_017086179.1:0-318 GCF_001483705.2 Eufriesea mexicana
CGTTATGTTGAGTTAAGCTACGTTAGGCTAGGTTACGTTATTGTGGGTTAGGCATAGGTGTCTTCGTCTTTTCCAGTATACGCTGTGATTCTATGGATTTCTGTGATCCACTCACCTCTAGTATGCTCTGCTCGGCTCTGTGGATTGCAGCAATAGAAGTCTCGTCGCGTAAGCTTGAGCTAGGTTACGGTAGGTTTATTTTGGATACGATAGCTCCGACTTTCTTGCTACACACTGCTATTCGGTGCATGTTTACGCTCTGCTGTGCTCCAGTACATTCTGCTCGGCTCTTCGGGGAGAGAAATAGCATCTCCGGTA
>NW_017086180.1:0-318 GCF_001483705.2 Eufriesea mexicana
CATCAGAATCTGTCAGAAAATATCTATTCTATCGACATTTCCGACTAATATCTTGTTGAGCAAGCTTTTCTGCACAAATAAAGAGGGAAGATTCCACTGGTCTGCTGTAGACATAGCATTGCATTATATACTGCCCGGAAAACTCCATCTTATTGACATTTTCGTCTAATATTGCGGGGAGCAAGCCTTTCTGCGTAAATAAGGTGGAAAGATTCCATTGGGTTGCTATAGCCATTACATTGCAATAGAGACTGCCTGAAAAGTCTAAGTCTATAGAGATTTTCGAATAATATTGAGGTGGGCCGCCTTTTCTGCGTA
>NW_017086181.1:0-318 GCF_001483705.2 Eufriesea mexicana
CGTACGAATGGATGCATTTATGGATGTATGGATGTGGGGATGTATGGATGAATGTATGTATGGTTTCATTTACGCATGTATCTATGGATGTATGTATGGTTGTGTGTATGGATGTATATATGGATATATGTATGGACGCAAGTATGGATGTACATATGGATGGATGAATGCATGGATTTATGGATTTATGGATGTATGGATGTGTGGATGTATGGATGTATGGATGGTTGGATGTACTAAAGTATGGACGTTTGTATGTATGGATGTATGAACGTATGTCCGTAGTTGCGTTATGGATGCATTGAGGGATGTATGCAT
>NW_017086182.1:0-318 GCF_001483705.2 Eufriesea mexicana
CAAGAAAGTTAGCTCACCACGATATTAGTCGAAAATGTCAACAAAATTGAACTTTCCAGGAAGGTTCTGTAGCATTGCGACGGCTACATCACTCCAATAGAATCTTTCCACCTTATTTATGCACGAAAGTTAGCTCACAACGATATTAGACGAAAGTGTCAATAAAATTTTATTTTCCAGGAGGATTCTATAGCATGCAATGCCTATACCACGCCAATAGAATCGTTCCTCCTTAGTTATGCAAGGATGTTAACCCACCACGATATTAGTCGAAAATGTCAGTAAATTTGAAGTTTCCAAACACATTCTATATCAACG
>NW_017086183.1:0-318 GCF_001483705.2 Eufriesea mexicana
TAGGAGATCTAGCTTTGACCTTAGTGGTAGGGTCGTCTATTAGGTGGACGTCTGCGCCCTACATTGCTCTAATATTTGCAGCCTGGCACTTGGAATCCCGCCAATAGTGGTCCCGACACTTTATATTGAGTCAGGCTACTTTCGGTTAGGTAGGGCTAGGCTATGTATGGTTAGGTTTTCACTAACTTTTCTGCTGTGCACAGCTATTCGGTGAACTTCTGGGCTCTACTGTGCTCTAGTTTGTCCTGCTTGGCTATGGGAGGGCAGCAATAGCTGTCTCGGCACGTTTGGTTGAGTTAGGCTACGTTTGTCTATGCT
>NW_017086184.1:0-318 GCF_001483705.2 Eufriesea mexicana
ATACAGTGCATAGCTCGAATGCAAAAGCTACACTTACCGAACATAGTCTAACCTAAACCGACCGTACGTAACCTGACACAACCTATCGTGCCGAGACCAATATTGTTGGCATTTTAAGGGCTAAGCAGAAAAAAAGGAGGGCGCAGTGGAGCGCAGATACCGCCCGGATGGCAGTGTACAGCACGAAAGTCTGGGTAAACCTGTCCATGCTTAACGTAACCTGACCTAACAGAGAGTAACCTATCTCAACCTAACGTGCCGCGGCTACCATTGCTAGCCTCCCAAGATCAAAGCAGAAAATATTAGAAGACTGGTGAG
>NW_017086185.1:0-318 GCF_001483705.2 Eufriesea mexicana
CCTGACATTACCAAACATAAACTAATCAAACGCAGAATAACTAAACCTAACGAGCCGAGGCCTATATTGCTGGTATAACCAGAGCCAATCAGAACATATTAGAGCACAGTAGAGCTCAGAAATTCATGGAATAGCTGTTTATAGCACGAAAGTCAAAGCCATCCCAACCAAACCTAACCTAACCTAACCTAACCAAACGTAACCTAGCTCAACTTATCGTGCAACGAACACTGTTGCTCACCAATCCTATGCGATCCTAGCCAAGCCATGCGTAACCTGTCCCAATCTTGCGTGCCGAAACCACCATTGCTGGCTTCG
>NW_017086186.1:0-318 GCF_001483705.2 Eufriesea mexicana
GTGCATTTCTGCGTTCTACTGTGCTCTAGTGTGCTCTGCTCGGCTCAGGGGAGACCAGAAGCATTGGTCTCGGCACGTTAGGTTCAGTTAGGTTTCGTTTGGATAGGTTACGTTTGTAATGCTTACGTTCGGATATCTTTGGCTTTCTTTGCATAGACTGCTGTTCGACGGATTTCTGCACTCCACTGTGCTCTACCATACTCGGCTCGACTCTGGGGAGGACAGTAATTGTGGACTCGTCACGTTAGGTTCAGTTTGGTTACGTTCGGTTATGTTATGTTCATTCCTGTTAGGTCTGGGTAGCTCTGTCTTTCTTGG
>NW_017086187.1:0-318 GCF_001483705.2 Eufriesea mexicana
TAGGTGCACTATTGTTACAATACATGCACTATTTGCACATTATATAGATAATTAAATATGTTATATTACAAGTTAGTACAAATATGAGATACCTATATGATGCTATATATTTGATATAATTGTAATTTAACAATATATAGACATATATGGTATTATTATTACATTTATAAAAAGATATATTTTGAATTATATAATATATATTAATATGTAATACTATACTATTGTATATCTATGTATATGCAACATATTTAATAACTATTTAATTATCTATATAATGTACATAAAGTACAAATATGATGTTATACCTATATGATATTA
>NW_017086188.1:0-318 GCF_001483705.2 Eufriesea mexicana
ATGCTTGAACATAGTAGTGCGCAGAAATCCGCCGAATAGCAGTGTGTAGTACAGATGTCAAAGATGTCGTACCCTAACCTAACCAAACAGAACCTAACCTATTCTAACCTAACCTTACCTAACCAAGCAGAACATAACTGAGCGCAACCAAACCCAACCTAACGCGTCTAGACCGCGTTTGCTGGGCACTACATAGCCAAACAGAATATACAAGAGCAGAGTAGGGGGCAGAAATCTGCCGCAGGGCAGTGTAAGGCACAAAAGTCAGTGATATCCAAACATAACCAGTCCTAACCTAACATAACGGAACGTGGCCTA
>NW_017086189.1:0-318 GCF_001483705.2 Eufriesea mexicana
TAGGTTGCGCCAGGTTTCGTTAGGGCAACCTCGACATTTCTGCTGTACACTGCTATTCGGTGGGTTTCTGCGTCCTACATTGCTCCACCATACTCTGCCCGACTCTGGAGTGGCGAACAATAGCGTTCGCAGCACGTTATTTCGAGTCAGATTATGTTTAGTTTGGGTAGCTCTGACTTTCGCGCTATACAATGCTTTTCGGTTGATTTCTGCTCTCTACATTGCTCTATTGTAGTCTTCACCACTCAGGGGTGCGGGGGGGCGAGCCATAGTGGCCATGGCGCTTTACGGTGAGCTAGTTTACGTTTGGTTAGGCTA
>NW_017086190.1:0-318 GCF_001483705.2 Eufriesea mexicana
TTGCTTAGATAAGGAGGAAGGACGCTATTGGCGTGCTATGGCCATTGCAATGCTATAGAATCACGTTGGGAAATTCAATTTTAGTGTCATTTTCGACTTATATCATGGTGAGCTAACTTTCTTGCTTAGATAAGGACGAAGGATTCTATTGGCGTGCGTTCGCCATTGCAGTGCTATTGAATCTGCCTGGAAAATTCTATTTTATTTGCATTTTCGTCTAATACGGTGGTGAG
Source organism: Eufriesea mexicana (assembly GCF_001483705.2). Lineage (NCBI taxonomy): Eukaryota > Metazoa > Arthropoda > Insecta > Hymenoptera > Apidae > Eufriesea > Eufriesea mexicana. Next base: position 234 of record NW_017086190.1, read on the forward strand.
CTAACTGTCTTTCATAAATAAAGGGGAAAGATTCTATTGGCGTGCTATAGCCATTGGAATGCTATAGAATCAGCCTGGAAAATTG
>NW_017086191.1:0-318 GCF_001483705.2 Eufriesea mexicana
GGCATATTCGACTTTTGTGCTCTACGCCGCTTTCGGTGGATTTCTACCTGCCACATCGCTCTACTACACTTTGCTAGAATCTGGGGAGGCCAGTAATAGTGGTTCCGGCACGTTATCTTGATTTAAGCTGCGTTTGGTTGTGTTACGTTCTGAGAGGATAGCATTGGCGTTAATGCTATATAACGCTGTTCGGTGGGCTTCTGCGCTCTAATGTGCTCTGCCATGTGCTGCTCCGCACTGCGGAGGCCAGCAATGCAGGTCTCGTCTCGTTGGGTTTAGTTAGTCTACGTTCCTTTATGTTAGGTAAGGTGAGGTAAG
>NW_017086192.1:0-318 GCF_001483705.2 Eufriesea mexicana
TGCATGTATGGATGTATTTATGGATGGATGTATGGATGGGTGGATGTATGTGCGGATGAGTGGATGTATGGATGTCCGTATGGGTGTATGTATCGACGTATATACGGGTGTATGTATGGATGCATGTATGGATATATGGATGGAGGTATGAAGGGATGTATGGATGTATGTATGGAGGTGCGTATGGATGTATGTGTGGATGGATGGAAGTATGGATGTAGGTATGGTTGTATGCATGGATGTATGTATGTATGAATGGATGTATGTATGTATTGATGTATGTATGGATGTGTGTATTTATGAATGTATGTATGGGTG
>NW_017086193.1:0-318 GCF_001483705.2 Eufriesea mexicana
GTCTTTGAACACACTGTCTTTGCACACATTGTCTTTGCATACACTGTCCTTGCACACACTGTCCTTGAATACACTGTCTTTGCACACATTGTCTTTGCATACACTGTCCTTGCATATACTATTTTTGCACACACTGTCTTTGCACACACTGTCTTTGCACATGCTGTCTTTGCACACACTGTCTTTGCACACATTATTTTTGCACATACTATCTTTGCACACATTGTCTTTGCACACTATCTTTCCTAACTGTGTTCTCACGCTCTTGTACCTTTACTTTTAACCATTCATTGTGTCTTCTTTCAGAACTTTCTACTC
>NW_017086194.1:0-318 GCF_001483705.2 Eufriesea mexicana
ATCCTCCGCAGTGGAGTGTAGAGCGTAAAAGTCAAACATGTAATGTAACCCAAACAAACCTAACCTAACCCAACGTAACCAAACTCAACCTAACGTGCCTGGACCAATATTGCTGACCTCCACAGAGACAATCGGAGCTTATTAGGGCAATCTAGAGCACAGAAATGGACCGAAAAGCAGTGTATAGCACAAAAGTCAAAGCTACCATAACCTAACCCAAAGCAACCTAACCTAACCGGTCGTAACATATCTCGACCTAACGTGCCGCAATCACTATTGCTGGCCTACCCTGGGCCAAGAAGAACATATGAGAGGAGG
>NW_017086195.1:0-318 GCF_001483705.2 Eufriesea mexicana
GCGGCCGAGGCACGAAAGGTTGAGGTAGGTTGCGCTTAGTCGGATTAGGTTCGGTTAGGGTAGGGTAGTGCAGCTTCGACTTTTGCGCAATACACTGCTGTTCGGTGGACTCCTGCGCTCCACTGTGATCTGATTTGTTCAGCTTGTCACTCGAAAATGCCGCAATAGTCGTCTCGGCTAATTGTCCTGTGTTGGGCTACGTTTGCATGGTTCAGGTTGCTACAGGATAGGGCATGTTGTCGACTCTTTTGCTCCTTTCACTGCAACGACGCGGCATTCCGTTATCTACTGTGCTCTAGTATATTCTGCTCGCCTGTG
>NW_017086196.1:0-318 GCF_001483705.2 Eufriesea mexicana
TAATCACTAATCACCAAATAAGAAAAATAAGATCACAAAATAAAGGAAACCCAACTTTCCCTTGGATCCACTAACAACCCAAGTCTAGCCCAAAAGCAACATTCCCAATAAACAAGATCAGTATACCCTATGAACCTAACCTTTTCACAGCCTCAAAATCTAGACCTAGATACTAATCACTAAGTAAGAAAAATAAAATCACAGAATAAAGGAAACCCAACTTTCCCTTGGATCCACTAACAACCCAAGTCTAGCCCAAAAGAAACATTCCCAATAAACAATATCAACATATCCCACGAACCTAACCTCTTCACAGCC
>NW_017086197.1:0-318 GCF_001483705.2 Eufriesea mexicana
CGGTTAGTATAGCTTTGGCTTCTGTACTATACACTGCTATTCGGTTGATATCTGTGCACTGCATAGCTCTGCTAGCATCTGCTTTTCTCCGGGGAAGCCAGCAAATGCGGTCGTGGCAGGTTCCGTTGTGATAGGTTTCGCTTGGTTAGACTAAGTTTGGTTACGTTTGGCCAGGATGGCTCTGTCTTTTGTGCTATACACTGATATTCGGGGGCTTTCTGCTCCCTACAATGCTCTACTGTGCTCTGCCCTGCTCTCGGGAGGGCAGTAATAGTGTTCGCGGCACGTTATTTTGGGTCATATTACGTTTGGCCTGGT
>NW_017086198.1:0-318 GCF_001483705.2 Eufriesea mexicana
GCTAAACCAATAGAAACTTTCCTCCTTATTTATGCAGAAAATTTTGCTCAGATCTATGTTAGTCGAAAATGTCAATACATTAGATATTAGACAATCAGATATTATTGCAATGCAATGGCTATTGCAAACCAATATGACCGTTCCTTCTGAAAAATGCAGAAAGCCTTGCAATACACTTATATGTGTTGAAAAAGTTAATAAAATTGATGTTTCCAGTCGGATACTATTGCAATGCAATGGCTATTGCAAACCAATCTTATCTCTCCCCCTTACTTATGCAAAAGCTAGCTCACCACGATATTGGTCGAAAATGTCAAT
>NW_017086199.1:0-318 GCF_001483705.2 Eufriesea mexicana
TAGCTTTCTTGGATATATAAGGAGGAAAGATTCTACTGGCGTGCTGTAGCTATTGCAATGCTAGAAAACCTGGATGGAAAATTCTATTTAATTGACATTTTCGACTAATATCGTGTTGAGCTAACTTTCATTCATAAATAAGGAGGAAAGACTCTATTGGCGGGCTATAGCCTTTGCAATGCTATAGAAACTGCCTGGAAAATTCAATTTTATTGACGTTTTCGACTAATATCGTGGTGACCAAGCATTCTTGGGTATATAAGGAGGAAAGATTCTACTGGCGTGCTGTAGCTACTGCAATGCCATAGAATCTGGCTG
>NW_017086200.1:0-318 GCF_001483705.2 Eufriesea mexicana
GCCCTGAGGAGGCCACCAATAGTGGTCTCCGCGAGTTAGGTTCTGCAGTGTTGCGTTCAGTTACGTTAGGTTAGGGTATGTACGTCTTTTGTGCTACACGTTGCTATGCGGTGGATTTCTGCGCCCTACTGTTCTCCAATATCTTCTGCTTGGCTCTGGGGAGTCCAGCAGCAGTGCTCGCGGAGCGGCCTCTTGTGTTACGCTACGTTATGTTTGGTTATGTAAGGTCAGGTCACGTCAGGGTATGTTTGGCCGGTGTGCTATACACTGCGGTGCGGTGGATTTCTGCGCTCCGCTGTGCATCAGTATATTCTCCTT
>NW_017086201.1:0-318 GCF_001483705.2 Eufriesea mexicana
TGGATTATGTCTGCGTAGCTTTGACTTTCGTCGTATATACTGTTTTTCGGTGGATTTCTGCGCACTACAATGATCTGCTATACTCTGCTGGACTCTGTGGTGGCCAGCAATAGTGGCCTCGGCATGTTAGTTTATGTTATTGTACATTTGGTGATATTACGCTTGGTCGTGAAGGGAGAGTATTGCTTTGACGTTTGTGCTGTACACTGTTGTTCGTTGCACTTCTGCGCTTTACTGTGCTCCAGTATATACTGTTTGGCCCTGCAGATGGCAGAAATTGTGGTCTCCGCTCGCTAAGTTTAGTTAGTCCACGTTTGG
>NW_017086202.1:0-318 GCF_001483705.2 Eufriesea mexicana
AGCAGTGTATATCAGAAGAGTCTATGCTATCTAGGCCTAACCAAGACCAACAGAACATATCCAAACATAGCCTACCTTTTCCTATCGTGCCGAGACCGCTATTGCTGCCTTCCTCAGATCCGAGCAGGACATACTAGAGTGCAGTAGAGCGCAGATATCCGCCACATATCACTGTACAGAACGAAAGTTTGTGCTATCCTAACCAAGCTTAGCCTAACCCAACCTAACCGAACGTAACGTGACACAAAATAACGTGCCGAGATAACCATTTCTGTCCTTCCCAGAGCAAAGCTCAAAATGTTAGAGCACTGTAGGCCG
>NW_017086203.1:0-318 GCF_001483705.2 Eufriesea mexicana
CCGGGCATCGCTCCGGTCTTCGCTGCAGTCACGGGAAACGCGCGAGCTTAGCTCATCCCCGGGGCGCGTCGTCCCGCCTTACTACCGGCTCCCTTCTGCGCACTCGCGGGTACTCTCGCGGGCAGTTGCGCGGCAGAGCCCGCCTGCCGCTGCGCTCGCTTCTCGTGCGTGCCGATGACGAGAGACCAGCTGGCCTCTGCGTCCTTCCTGGCAACGACCGAGACCGCGACCGGCGACTTCGCCGGGGCGTCAACGGGCCCGCCATGGGAAGCGCCCGCTGCAGTGTCCGCCGAGTCCACCAGTCCAGGACGCGCGCGC
>NW_017086204.1:0-318 GCF_001483705.2 Eufriesea mexicana
AAATACTGAGGGCAGCCACAATCTCTGCACTGAAACAGTTGGAATAATATGCTCATTGATGACATAAGTTCCACAGCAAGTGTAGAACAATCAATGAATATTACTAGTACGTCTAGAGATACCTACAATTGACATTACTGTACTTACGACGTGTACGAACGGAACACATTTTCCGTTCTACTAATCCATTCGCATATGGTGTATATTCATCATCAATCCTAGTATGAATGAAGAACTATCCCTTGTCCCTCGAGACGATAGAGATAGACAAAACAATACTGAGAACGGCAACCGTCACAGTACGGTAGCCGTCGGATT
>NW_017086205.1:0-318 GCF_001483705.2 Eufriesea mexicana
ATGTGTGGATCGATGGATGTATGGATGGGTGGCTGTATAGTTGGATGGATGTATGGGAGGGTGTATGTACGGGTGTATGGATGTATGATGTATGGATCTATGGATGTGTGTGCGGATGAATGGTTGGGTGGATGGACGGATGAATGACTGAATGGATGGGTGGATGAAGGGTTGCGTGGATACGTGGATGGGTGTATGGATGAATGGATGAATGGATGGAAGTATGGATCGATGGATGTATGGATATATGTATAAATGTTTGTATGGTTGTATGTATGGATGTATGCATGGATGTAAGTATGGATGTATGTATGGTTG
>NW_017086206.1:0-318 GCF_001483705.2 Eufriesea mexicana
ATTTTTTTACTTTGTATACTATACTACACTATAATACAGTAATACAGTATAACAGTAATAGTATAGTATAATAGAAATACTATATCAGAAAAATTGTCTTATCTTTTATACTATACTATACTATAATACAGTAATCCAGTATAACAGTAATAGTAATGCATATATAGATATATACAAGTTATATATCTATATATAATCTATGTGTAATACATAGTAATACAGTAATACAGTATAACAGTATAACAGTATAACAGTAATACTATACTATAATAGAAATAGTATATCAGAAAAATTTTCTTACTTTTTATGCTATACTAC
>NW_017086207.1:0-318 GCF_001483705.2 Eufriesea mexicana
TAAAAATATAGATATTAATATTAAAAGATGATTGCACCGTGCATTATTAATTAATGCTTTCAATGATTTCTAAATATCTATAATATATAACTATATATAACTGTTTATTGATTGTGGTGCTTATGGTACTAAGGAATGTTTTAATTCAGGAAGAGAATTAACCAGTTATATAGAAATTATTTTAAACGATTTAATATTTTCAAAGTCAATGCCTAATATTGATAAAAGAAACATTTTAAAAAGAAAAATTGGCAGTCATTATTCTGGTTTTGCTTATGCTTACTATGCAGCATATAAATCAAAATATAATTTGGTAAC
>NW_017086208.1:0-318 GCF_001483705.2 Eufriesea mexicana
CGCAGAAGTCCATAGAATAGCAGTGTGTAGGAAGAAAGTCATAGCTATCCCAACCTAACACAACGTATCCTAGCATAGCCAAACGTAATGTGACCCAACCAAACGTGCAGCGACCGCCGTTGCTGTCCTCCCGAGCGCCAGACAGAGCATATTGGAGGAGAGTAGAGCGCTGACGTCCGTAGAAAGGCTGTGCACAGCACGAAAGTCAAAGACATCCTAACCGACCCCAAAAGAAACTAACCAGGCCAAACGTAACATAATAGCAAACGCGCTGCGGCCACAATTTATGGCAATCCCAGATTAAAGCATGGGATATTG
>NW_017086209.1:0-318 GCF_001483705.2 Eufriesea mexicana
CCTCGGTAAGAAGCTAGTTCTGGGGGTTGCTCGAAGGAAGAACAAGCTTATGGCAGCAAGAGGGAAATTTAGTCGTTCGTATAACAATTTATGTGTACTCTATCTCATCTCTTCCGAGTTTTTACTAACATAGTTTATATCGAGCTATGTTGTTCGAGACAGAAGAGACACTTTGGAAGAAAACGAAGAAGAGTTCTTAGATGTGTACCAAAATTTATAACGTGTGTAAACATTAACTCATCTGTCATGATTTGTCATTAACGTGATTTGTGTCAGACTAGGTAGCTCAGGACACCTAGTATTCTGAAAGGATAATAG
>NW_017086210.1:0-318 GCF_001483705.2 Eufriesea mexicana
CAGCGTGGCGTTTAACGTGTTAAGAAATGATTAAACAATTATAAAATTTCTCCACATAGCGTAATGAAAATTAATTAATCAATTCGTCATCGAATACCAATAATAGATTATGCTGTCAACGAATTTGCGTTGTTTTAATTTCTACTCCTAGTCATGAACGAATCGGGCAATTTCTGGAAAGATAAATATTTGAAGAAATGTTTCATGTATGGTGATATTTATGGCGTGTCGTGTATCGGAAGTGGCCAGAGAAACTACCCCTTGGCTAATCAGCCAATTACCTTTGTTAACCTTTGTTAGAGACGAGGTATGGACCTC
>NW_017086211.1:0-318 GCF_001483705.2 Eufriesea mexicana
TACTATAATTTATTTTTAATTTAATTTCTTTAACTTGGAAAATGTGAATTCGTATGTCGAAGATCATTTTCCGTCCAATGGAGACTTGTTTGGGAAAATTATTTCAGACGAAACATTTTTTTTTGGCACTAAATCCGAATATGCAACGAACAGTACTGTGTCCCATTAAAAAAATCTGATTTCCGATTTGAAAATTCTATTTGCGGTCGGTACCGAAGATTACAACTATTACCATTCGGTAGAGCATATTTAAATTAGATATTACAATTTTTTCCATGTTTCATAAAGATCACTCCCTCTCATTTTAATAGGCATTTT
>NW_017086212.1:0-318 GCF_001483705.2 Eufriesea mexicana
GAATGGATGTATGGATGGATTGAGGTATGAATGGAAATACGCACGGATGTATGGATGGATGGAGGTATCGAAGGATGGAAGTACGAATGGGTGTAATTATGTATAAATGGATGGCGGATGTATGGATGTATGGATGTATGGATATATGGGTGTATGGATGTATGGATGTACGAATTTATGGATGTACGAATTTATGGATGCACGGATGTGTGGATGTATGGATTTGTATATGTATGGATGTATGTGTTGGTGTATTATTGATGTATGCATGGATGTATGCATGGATGTATGTATGGATGTTTGTATGGATGTTTGAAT
>NW_017086213.1:0-318 GCF_001483705.2 Eufriesea mexicana
GGTTTGCAATAGCCATTGCATTGCAATAGGATTTGACTGAGAAGTGCAATTCTAATGAAATTTTCGACTAATATCGCGGTGGGCATGCCTTTCTGCATAAATAAGGAGGTAAGATCTTATTGGTTTGCTATAGCCATTGCAGTGCGGTAGAATCAGACCGAAAAGATCAATTCTGATGGCATTTCCGACCAATATCGCGGTGAGTAACCTTTTTCGCGTAAATAAGTAGGAAAGATCCTATTGGTTTGCTACAGCTGTTGCATTGCAATAGAATCTGACCGAAAGGTTCGATTCAATTGACATTTGCGACCAATATAG
>NW_017086214.1:0-318 GCF_001483705.2 Eufriesea mexicana
GTTGCCTAGGAAAACCTAGGCTACCGGGTGTTTTATCCAAGAGCCTGTTATCGAGGTTACTCTCGCCAGGTAACATTTGGATTTCGTGCTTCCAAAGTTTTCAGACCTCGTCATCCGTGGTTGAGAGTATCTAGCTCAAGATGCAACGACGTGACGCGAGTAGACGACATACCTATTGTGTCTAGCAGGAAAGAATTATGATTTATAATCTTTCAAACATTGCACCATTCCAGAGCTCATGTGGAAGCTTCTTAGTTAGCCTATTCTTGCCAGGGAGCGTTTGGATTTTGTGCTTTGGAGGTCTTCAAACCTCGTCAT
>NW_017086215.1:0-318 GCF_001483705.2 Eufriesea mexicana
GACATGGATATCATTAAATTCGTCCAATTATTGGCTAAAATTGATAAAGATTTATTAAATAATAGAACATTTAATGCTAATGATGGAAAATAAGTTAATAATTTAAGGACACAATTAAAATTGTGTAATCCCGATAATTATCAATTAATTGGAGATAACAATGGAAAACAACAGCAAACAGTAATCCAAGTTTCCACAGGAACATAAACAAGCCAAACTTATTCAAGTAGAAGTAGAAAATGACTATTTAAAATGTAATATTCCTTGTGACTTATTATTATACTTTTTATGTTCCAGCTCTAGGACCGCATTGTCCCT
>NW_017086216.1:0-318 GCF_001483705.2 Eufriesea mexicana
TGTGAAGAAAGGACAGAATGAATGGTTTAAATAAGGGTGCAAGGGCGCAGGCCAGTCAGTGTATCGGTCAGTGTGCCAGAGAATCAGTCAGTGTGTCAGACAGCAAGTATCTAAGAAGTCCAAGTGAGTCTAAGAAAGATCAAAAAAGTGTGCCCACTGCAGATCTCTCTTGTTTCATAGCCGTAATCCTATGTATAAGCTTATTTTATTGTATTAACACATTGAGCATCGGCGGCATATGAGAAATTTAAAGCCTGAGCGCGAGCCTCATTCGCTTGTTTCCGAACAACGAGTAGCTAAAGAAAATATTTAAAACTT
>NW_017086217.1:0-318 GCF_001483705.2 Eufriesea mexicana
GCTATTGTACACCAATAGAATTCTTCCTCCTTACGTATGCAAGGAAGGTAGCTCACCACGATAAACGTCGAAAATGTCAATAAAATTGAATTTCCCAGCCAGATCCGGTAGCAAAGCAATGGCTATAGCACGCCAATGGAATCTTTGCTCCTTATTTGTGCAAGACAGCTCGCTCACCACGATATTAGTCGAAAATGTCAGTAAAATTGGATTTTCCAGGTAGATTCTATAGCACCGCAATGGTAATAGCACGCAAATAGAATCTTTCCTCCTTATTTATGAAAGAAAGTTAGCTCACTACATTAGTCGAAAATGTCA
>NW_017086218.1:0-319 GCF_001483705.2 Eufriesea mexicana
AGCAGGATATAGTAGTACACAGTACAGCGCTGTAATCCACCGCACTGCAGTGTATAGCACAAAGGTCAAAGGTACCCTAACCTAACCTCTCCTAACATAACCTGGCCGAACGTACGTTAGCACTACCTAGCGCGCTGCTACCACTATTGCTGGCATCCCGAGAGTCGAGCAGAACATACTATGGGTGGGCAGATATGCATAGTATCGGAGTGCATAGCACAATAGTCGAAACTACCCTATCTTAACATAACCATACGTAACATAGCCGAACGTAGCTTAACGCAAACTGACGCGCCGAGACCACACTTGCATGCCTCCC
>NW_017086219.1:0-318 GCF_001483705.2 Eufriesea mexicana
AATCCATCCATCCACCCATCCATTCATGCATACATGCGTCCACACATATATCCATACATACACGAATACATTCGTCCATACATACATCCATACACACATCCTTACAATCATCCATCCATTCATCCATACATACATCCATACAAACAGACATACATACATGCATACAAACATACGTTAATACTTCCATTCATCTGAACATCAATACATCCGTCCATCCATATATCCTGCCATCCATACACACATCCATCCATACATACAACCATCCATACACCCATACATCCATCAATCCATTCATCGGTACATTTATACATACGTACA
>NW_017086220.1:0-319 GCF_001483705.2 Eufriesea mexicana
GCTGCCTTTCGGAGGATTTCTACGATCTACATTTGCATGCTATACCGTGCCCCAATCTTGGGATGCCAGGAATTGTGGTCGCGGCACGTTAGGTTGAGTTAGAGTACGTTCGGTTACGTTAAGTTACGTTGCGTTATTTCAGGATAGTTTTGATTTTCCTTTTATAAGCTGTTTTTAGGTGGAATTCTCCTCTCTACTCTGCTCTACTACACTCTGCTCGAATTTGGGGAGCCCAGCAATAATGGTTGCGGCACGTTATTTTGAGATAAGTTACGTTTGGTTATGTAACGATTTGTTAGGTTAGGAAAAGATGGCTTTA
>NW_017086221.1:0-319 GCF_001483705.2 Eufriesea mexicana
CACAAAAGTCACTGGTAACCCAACATAACCTGACCTAACCTAGCATAACCAAACGCAGAGTAACTAAACCTAATATGCCGCGACCACTATTGCTGGCCACTCGAGTGCAGAGCAGAGTATAATAAAGCTATGTAGAGCGCAGGAATCTACCGAATTGCATTGTACAGCACAAAAATCAAAGCTATACCGTCCTAACCTAAACAAACCTAACCTAACCAAGCGTCATCTAACCCAGGGTAATGTGCAGCGACCACTATTGCTGCCATCCCTGGAAATGCAGAGCATATTTGAGGAGAGCAGGGCGCAGAAATCCATAGAA
>NW_017086222.1:0-319 GCF_001483705.2 Eufriesea mexicana
ACCGAACGTAGCATAACAAAATTTATCGTACGACAACCATAATTGCTGGACTCCCCAGAGTCGATCAGAGTATAGTAGTGGAGAGTAGAGCGCAGAAAGCCAGCAAATAGCAATGTATAGCACAAAAGTCAAAGGTACCCTAATCTAACAAGTCCTAGCTTAGCCTAGCCGAACGTAGAGTACCTTTACACAACGTGCCGCGGCCACTATTGCTGGCTTCTCCAGAGACAAGCAGAATATGATAGAGCACTGCAAAGCACACAGGTCTATGGAATGGCAATATGTAGCACGAAAGTCAAAGATATCCTAACCCTACCCA
>NW_017086223.1:0-318 GCF_001483705.2 Eufriesea mexicana
TTCAACCAATGGCAAGGACAGCCATCTACTTGCCAGAGAATAGGATTATTCAAGGTCTATAATATGTTATAGCTTGGGGAATAGATGGGATAGCTCCTTCAATCGAATGGCAAGTATATCCACCAACTTGCCACAGAACAGGCCTATTCAAAATCTATAACCTTTTATAGCTTGATGAATAGATCGCCTATCGCCTCCAATCCAACGGGAAGTACAGCCATCTTCTTGCAAGCGAAAAGGAATATTCAAAATCTGTAATCTGTTATTGCTTGGTGAATTGATCGCCTAACGCCTTCAATCCAATGGCAAGTATATCCA
>NW_017086224.1:0-319 GCF_001483705.2 Eufriesea mexicana
AATTCCTTTATCATTCTCTGACATTCTTACTGTCAACCACTTTTTACCAGTCTCGTGACAACCAATCTGTAGGTGTTTTCGAAATAAACGTTCTACCTTTTAAACAATTGATTTATTTTTAATTTTTACCATTTTTGCTAAGCCATATTTTCCAAAAATCGACAAATATAGAGCTATAGCATGACAATACAAGCAAACTATACTGGACATCAAATGGTAATTCGAGAACATTAATTTTTAAAATTGTACAAGCAAGACTGTGTTCGTCATGTTAATTTTATAATAATTTACTTAAATTCATCTTATACTTAATTATTAT
>NW_017086225.1:0-318 GCF_001483705.2 Eufriesea mexicana
CCATAAATCCATCATTACATCCATACATACATCAATTCATACATCCATACATACACCCATACACTCATCCATACATACATACATACATACATACATCCATAGATCCATACATACACCCATACATTCACCCATACATACATCCATTCATACATTCATACATCCATACATCCATACATCCACACTCCCATACATCCATAAATCCATCCATCCATACACTCATCCATCCATACATCCATCCATACATACATCCATGGGTCCATACATACATCCATGGATCCATACATACAACCATACAATCATCCATACATACATGCATAG
>NW_017086226.1:0-319 GCF_001483705.2 Eufriesea mexicana
CGGCCCTGGGGAGGGCAATAATAGTGGTCTCGTCACGTTAGCTTGAGTTATGTTACGTTTCGTTATGTTACGGTTGGTTAGGCTAGGAGTGGATAGCTTTTTCCTTAGTGCTATAGTCTGCTATTAGGTGGATCTCTGCTCCCTACACTGCTTTAATATTTTCAACTTGACTATGGGAAGTCCAGCAACAGTGTTGTCGCTCGTTATGTTGGGTCAGGTTACGTTCGGTTAGGTTGGACAAGTCAATGTTTGGTCGGGATAGCATTAAATTTCGTGCTGTACGCTGATATTCGCTGGATTTCTGCGATCTACTGCGCGC
>NW_017086227.1:0-319 GCF_001483705.2 Eufriesea mexicana
CCCAACCGAACGGAACGTAAACAATCTGAAAGTAACGTGCCGCGACCGCTATTTCTCGCCACCTCGGTGCCAAGCAGGATACAGTGGAGCAGAGTAGTTAGCAGGAATCCACCGAATAACAGTGTACAGCACGAAAGTCTAGTCTACACTAGCCAAACATAGCCCAACCTAACCTAGCGGAAGATAACCTAACACAAAGTAACGTGCCACGGCCACTATTGCCCGCCATTCCAGAGTCGGGCAGAGTACAGTAGGACAATATAGACCGCAGAAATTCGCCGTATGACAGTGTGTAGCACAAAAGTCAAAGAAATCCTAA
>NW_017086228.1:0-319 GCF_001483705.2 Eufriesea mexicana
CAGAGTAATCAATGTGTACGTCCGTTGTGGTTAGAGACGTTAACAATTATCAGTACAATATTTTGTACATGCACCAATGGGTCACATTAGCCTTAGCAATAGTCTGTTCAGTGACGATATATGTCCTATTGCAATTCGAGAATGACAAAGGACTGTCGCGTTATCTCCCAAGGAATTAACAACTGACGGAGTAGTACTGTGTCCAGCCACAATCACATTACTTTATCCGTTGGAATGGTTTGTTAACTTATATCTTTCTTTCAACAGCTGTTCTAGAATAATCAATGTATAGCGCGCTTATGGTGACAGATACTTGCAG
>NW_017086229.1:0-319 GCF_001483705.2 Eufriesea mexicana
CCAACCGAACGGAACATGACCCACCATAACGTGCCGAGACCACTGTTGGTGACCTTCCCAGAGTCAAGCGGAAAATATTAACCCACCGTCCGGGACAAAAATCCACCTAATAGCAGACTATAGCGCTAAGGACAAAGCTGCTCTCTCCAAACCTTACCAACCATAACATAGCCAAACGTAGCATAACACAGACTAACGTGCCGAGACCGAAATTGCTGCAATCCCCAAAGCCGAGCAGGACGTACCAGAGCACAGTAGAGCGCAGAATTCCACAGAGTAGCAGTGTACAGCACAAAGGTTAAAGCTATACTTACAAAAT
>NW_017086230.1:0-319 GCF_001483705.2 Eufriesea mexicana
TTGGTGGTTTTATAAATTTTGTATGTCCACTCATTGGCCGGTGCAACATGAAAGTGACGGGTGAGCATCTATCGATTGACTATTAATAAAATAGTAGCGGGTTGAGGGAGATGTACGTTAACCTCGACATCCCACGGTGGCGGTGAATGATCAAACAATTTGCGGCTCATTGTCTTAAGAATGAATTACTGACCCTTGCCAAGAATCAGCAAAGCGAAGACAGGCGGCATCGAGTGTGCACGAGTCAAAGGACACCGGCGATAAGGACACAAAGCAGTCCTCCGCGAAGACTCGGGAGGTTCGGTCCTGGGGCCGCAAC
>NW_017086231.1:0-319 GCF_001483705.2 Eufriesea mexicana
CAAAGTAACGGAAAAACAAGTGCCTGTGAAAACGTTCTACACAATATACTTTATTCTCCTATATTTCTGAAATTAGGCCTTTCGCTTAGATTTCTGCGGCATAACAGCGTAAAGTAATTTCTTCCTTAACGGGATTGGATATTTTTTTTCGGTTTCGAGTGTGCGTTTTCGAGAATTAGTGCCGGAAGTGTCAGTGGCCTTCAGATCGTGCTGCGCAATTTACTTTTTTGGCTTCTAGTTTTTGAATTAGGCTTTCTCAATCGGATTTTTCCATTGATTCGCGTAGAGTGATTTTTTCCTTAACGGGATTGGATATTTT
>NW_017086232.1:0-319 GCF_001483705.2 Eufriesea mexicana
GTGAAAATGGCTCTACTCTGTCCTGTGTTGTCGATTGCTTTTATCTCGAGGGAAGACGGACCTTAGTTCTTCATTCTTGAATTGCTGTAGGGTATACGTCATCCATGAAGAGATTAATCCAGCGGTAACTGTTGATTATCACTCTCTGCCACTATCACTCGATATATTAGCCACTGGAGCACTCTACTGGGTACAGAAATCATCTCACCACTGTTCCCGTTGGTCTACTTTGCCCACTGATATAAATTTCAATGCCATTCTAGAATAATCAGTGAACAGTACGGTTACTGCTTGAGATATTTAAAATTGACAGTACGGT
>NW_017086233.1:0-319 GCF_001483705.2 Eufriesea mexicana
ACCATTGCTGGCATTCACAGAGCCAGGCCGAACATATTAGAGGTGGCAGAGCCCAGAAATCCATAGGTCACAGGGTACAGCAGAAAAGTCAGGGGCATAATGACCAAACCAAACCTAACCTAACCTAACCAAACGTAACACAACACAACATATTATGCCACGACCGCTATTGGTGGCCTCCCCAATGTCAGGCAGATCACATTAGAGGAGTGTAGAGCGCAGAATTCCATAGGATCCCAGTGTATAGCAGAATAGTCGAAGCTGTCCTAACGTAACGCATACTAACGCAACCGAACCAAACGTTGACTAACTCAACCGA
>NW_017086234.1:0-319 GCF_001483705.2 Eufriesea mexicana
GGAGAACTAATAACAGGGCCTACCTATTTTCTATGGGGCGAATTTTTAAAACGCGATATTCCAGATATTCTACGTCTTCCATCGTCTCTTGGCTAGTACTGCCAAGTGAAAATCCCAAGATTTCGAGAATATATCTGACAATACAAATCGGTTATGGAATAGAGAGAACTAATGACAGGACCTAGCAATTTTCAATGGAGCAAATTCTTAAAACGCGATATTCCAAATATTCTACGTCTTCAATCGTCTCTTGGCTAGTATTACCAAGTGAAAATCCCAAGATTTGAAGAATATATTTGACAACATAGACTGGTTATGG
>NW_017086235.1:0-319 GCF_001483705.2 Eufriesea mexicana
CGTTCGTCCCCTTCGGCCGGTTGGAAGCGAAACGTCTGAGATCGTCCTTTTCTATCGGTCCGAAGCGACAAGATTGGAGTTCGTTCGTTAGTACCTCGATAACTAACGTTATGACATATACATATTTTTCACTCTTCTACATGGTTTCATTCATTCTAACTTGTCACAATGTCACTTTCATTAATTTCTCATTTTTCGAATTTTTTCGATTATACACTTATCTTCAGAATATATGAAAAACCTTATTTTCACGTGAAAATGTCTTTGCTACTCGTCAGTCGAATGTCGGTTTTAATATTTTGTTGTTAGCATCGACCGG
>NW_017086236.1:0-318 GCF_001483705.2 Eufriesea mexicana
GGGCTGTAGCCATTGCAATGCTTCAGAATGTGACTGGAAAGTTCAATTTTATTGACATTTTCGGCTAACATTGTGGTGAGCTCTCTTTCTTGCATAAATATGGAGTACAGATGCTTTTTGAGGGCTATAGCCATTGCAATGATTTCGATTGTGGCTGGAAAATCCAATTTTATTGACATTTACGACTAATATCCTGGTGAGGTATCTTGCTTGCATAAATAAGGAGGAAAGATTCTGTTGCCGAACTATAGGCGTTGCAAAGCTTTACAATCTTCCTGGAAAATTCAATTACATTGACATTTGCGACTGATATCGTTG
>NW_017086237.1:0-319 GCF_001483705.2 Eufriesea mexicana
CGAAGCCTCATCCAACTTACCGAACCGCGACCACTATTGCTGGACGTCCCAGGGCCAAGCAGACTACAGTAGAGCGCAGCAGTGCGCGGAAATCCAGAGAATAATTGTGGGTAGCACGAAGGTCTAAGCTATCCTAACCTGACACAAACAACCATAACATAGCCAAACGTAGCATAACACAACCTAATTTCAGGAGGCCGCTACTTCTGGCCACCCCACAGTGAAGCAGAGTATGGATAGGGCAGAGTAGAGCGTTGAAACCCGCCGAAAAGAAGTGTGTAGCACAAAAGCCATAGCTCCCCCGGGCTAACTTAACCAA
>NW_017086238.1:0-319 GCF_001483705.2 Eufriesea mexicana
CCTCCCCAACATGACCAAACATAGTCGTGCTAAGGGCCTAACGCATCGTCCAGGGTTTTTCCGACTGACCTGGCCTTCGAACCCTCGGTGACTTTCGTAAAGTTACGTGTAAGTAGACACGTTGTGCCTTCTTTTCTCGAACGCACTATATTTATCTATCCGATCTATTCTTTTCGCTGTTCCACTGAATACTGCCAGCTAGGGACGTTGGAACTCTCCACGCAGTCAGTTGTTCGTGTTACAGAGATAGGAATAAGCGTTGTAGACTAGGCCCATAAGAATAGGGCCTCTTCTTCGTTACGCTCAATGTTTTGGAGGT
>NW_017086239.1:0-319 GCF_001483705.2 Eufriesea mexicana
TACATCCATCCACCAATCCATCCATCCCGCCATACATCCATACATATATCAATACATACATCCATACGCACAACCATACTTACATCCATACAAGCATCCATACATATATCCGTGCATACATTCATACATTCATCCATAGAAACATCCATATATACATCCATGCATACATCCATACATACATCCATACATACATACTTACATCCATCGATCCATACAGCCATACATACATGCATCCATCGAACCATACACCTATCCGCCCATACATCCATCCGTACTTAGATCCTTCCATACACCCATACACCCATTCGTCCACCCATCC
>NW_017086240.1:0-319 GCF_001483705.2 Eufriesea mexicana
GGGCAGTGTTCAGCACATGAGTTAAAGCTATCCTGTCCAAATTCATCCCGAACCAGCGAAACCGAACGTAACGTGACTTAAAGTAACGTGCCGAGACAACTATTTCTGGCCTTCCCATAGCCAGGCTGGAAGCATTAGAGCACTGTAGGGCGCAGAAATCCACCTAAAAGCGGACTATAGATCTAAAGTCAGTACTGTTCTCCCCTAACACAAAGGAAGTAGCATTGGCAAACGTAACCAATCTCTACCTAACGTACCGCGACCACTACTACTGGCCACCCCAGAGCCTAGTAGAATATAATAGTGGAGAACAGGACGC
>NW_017086241.1:0-318 GCF_001483705.2 Eufriesea mexicana
TTGCCATTGGATTGAAGGCGTTAGGCGATCTATTCACCAAGGTATAACCTGTTATAGATTTTGGATAGACCTATTTTCTGGCAAGTAGATGTCTGCACTTGCCATTGGATCGAATGCGTAAGGAGATCTATTCACCAAGCTGTAACAGGTTATAGATTTTGAATAGACTTACTCTCTGGCAAGTAGGTGCCTGCACTTGCCATTGGATTGAAGGCGTTATGCGATCTATTCACCAAGCCATAACAGACTATTGGCTTTGTGTAGACATATCCTCTGTCAAATGGATGGCTGTACTGGCCATTGGATTGGAGGCGTTAG
>NW_017086242.1:0-318 GCF_001483705.2 Eufriesea mexicana
CCATAGCTGGCCAATAAAATCTTTCGTCCGTATTTATGCAAGAATGTTACATCGCCACGATATTAGTCGGAAATGACAATGAAGTTGAATTTTCGAGGCAGATACTATAGCAGTGCCATGGGTATAGCACGCCAATAGATTCTTTCCGCATTATTTATGCAAGAAAGTTAGCACGCCACTATATTTGTCGAAAATGTCAATAAAATAGAATTTTCCATCCAGACGCTATAGAATTGCAATGGCTATAGCTGGCCTATAGAATCCTTCCTCCTTATTTATGCAAGGATGTCAGCTCACCGCGATATTAGTCGAAAATGT
>NW_017086243.1:0-319 GCF_001483705.2 Eufriesea mexicana
GAATTCACCGAATAGCAGTGTACAGCAGAAAAGTTGGAGCCATCCAAACACTACCATGGCTACAATAACCTAACCAAACGTATCCTATCTCAACTTAGCGCGCCGACACAACTATTGCCGGCATCCCCTCTGCCAAGCAGGCATATTAGAGGAGAATAGAGCTCTGAGGTCCATAAGATGGCAATGCGTAGCACGAAAGTCACAGATATTCCAACCGAACCCAAACACACATAGCCAAACCAAACGTAACCTATCATAAACTATCGCGCCGCGGCCACAATTTCTGGAATTCCCAGAGCAAAGAAGGGAACAGTAGATC
>NW_017086244.1:0-319 GCF_001483705.2 Eufriesea mexicana
ATTTGTCTGTCTCAGAGAATGAATTTAGTCAAAATTTTTCCATGGCTGCCGAATCGATTGCGGCCCGAATCAAACTGATGCTCAGGTACATACCTACCATGTCTGAAAATTGTGTGGCTGTAGGTCACGTGGTTCGAATTTTACAGCGTTTCGAAGTCGGACTGAATGTGTCGGTGTTGCGGGCTACTTTTGATGCTGTTGCAAGCTTCCTGGTGAAGCTAGGCGTGCGAGCTTTGAGTATGCTAGAGCTTACAGCGTGCACTATGGGTACGTATGGGTTTCGCGAGCTTTCGAGCTTGCAACATTTTTTACTGATTTA
>NW_017086245.1:0-319 GCF_001483705.2 Eufriesea mexicana
TTTAGCAGGCCTTGGACAAAATGCATCATCCCTTCCTAGCGTTCCTTCTACCCTTCCTTATCACGTAGCAGTGATAACCAGAGTCACAAATCGAAGCGGCGATCCGCTTGATCTTTGCGACGAATGAACAAAGGAGGCCCCCCTTTAACCGTTCGAGTCCCAAGCAGCGCGATCGCGCTGTTCGGATTTCATGTCGAGAAAACCCAGCACATTTCGAGCGTTCTCGACAGCTGACGGGGTGTTACCGACTGTCGTAATCGAAGCGCTATCGCGCCACTTAGCCATTCATCGCCATAATAAAAACGAAGCGCTATCGCAC
>NW_017086246.1:0-319 GCF_001483705.2 Eufriesea mexicana
ACCCAAACCAACCGAATCCAACCCAACCCAACCTAACCTAACCAAACGTAACCTAACCTAACCCAACTTCACCTAACCTATCCTAACCTAACCTAACCAACTTAACCTAACCCAAACAAACTAACTCAACCTAACCTAACCTAACCGAATGTAACCAAACCTAGACCTACCCACACCAAACCTACCGAACCCAACGTAACCTAGCCTAACCTAACCTAACCAGACCTATCCAAACTTAACCTAGCAAAACCTAACATAACCCAAACTAACCTAACGCAACCACACCCAACGTAACCTAACCTTACCTAACTTCACCTAT
>NW_017086247.1:0-319 GCF_001483705.2 Eufriesea mexicana
TATCGCGCCACGACCGCTATTGCTGGCCACCCCAGAGTCGAGCGGAGAATAGTAGAGCAATGATGATCACAGGAATTCTCCGAATAGTGGTGTATAGCACAAGAGTCAAAGCTACCCTATCCTAACCCATCCAAATCTAGTATAACCTAACGCAACCTAACATAACCTATCGCGCCGAGACCGTTATTGCTGCCCTCCCCGGAGGAAAGGAGAATATACCGGAGCACAGAATAGCGCAGAATTCCGCCGCACTGGCGTGCAAGGCACAAAAGTCGAAGACTTCCTAAATAAACTTAACCTAACCTAGCCTAACCTCACC
>NW_017086248.1:0-319 GCF_001483705.2 Eufriesea mexicana
CTACCCTATCCTAGCATAATCAATCTTCACATACCAAACGAAACGTAACTCAACCCAACCAGCACAGATAACTGCTGCTGGCCTCTCCAGGGCCAAGCAGAACATAGTAGAGGAGAGTAGTACCCAAAAAGCCATGGAATCGAGATGTATAGGAGAAGAGGCTTAGCTACATGCACCTAACACACACCAGCATAACCTAAGAAAACGTAACCTAACACAATCTAACGAGCCTAGACCACTGTTGTTGACTTCCACGGAGCCAACCGGAAAGCACTAGAGCACAGTATTGCGTAGAAGTCCGCCGCATTGCAGTGTAAAG
>NW_017086249.1:0-319 GCF_001483705.2 Eufriesea mexicana
GCAAGGGTGCATTAGACGAGAGTAGAGCGCAGGATTCTACCGAACAGCAGTGTACAGCACAAAGACATAGCTACCCTGTCCTAATATAGCCAAACATAGCACAACCAAACGTAGCCTAGCCTAACCTAGCATGCCAAGACCGCTATTGCTGACCTCCCCTGGGGAAGGAAGGCTATATTACAACACAGCAGAGCGCCAAAATCCGCCGCACTGACGTTTGCAGCACAAGAGTCGAAGATATCCTGACCTCACCAGACATAACCTAAATTAACCACACGTAGTCTAACTCAACCTACCGTGCCGGGACCACTATTGCTGG
>NW_017086250.1:0-319 GCF_001483705.2 Eufriesea mexicana
TTAGGCTAGGTTAGGTAAGGATGGCATTGACTTTCGTGCCAGACTCGTCTATACGGTGGATTTTTGCGCTCCACTGTGTTCTAACATTCTCTGCTTACCTCTAATGAGGACAGCAATAGATGTTGCGGCACGTAAGTTTGAGTTAAATTACGTTTGACTTTGTCACGTTTGGTTAGGTTGGGATAGGATAACATTGACTTTTATGCTATACACATCTGCTCGTTCGATTTCAGCGAACTGCATTGCTAAAATATGTTCTGCTTGGCTCTGGGGATGCCAGCAATGGTGGTCGCGCCACGTTAGCTTGTGTTAAGACATA
>NW_017086251.1:0-319 GCF_001483705.2 Eufriesea mexicana
ATAGGTTTGGCTTGGGTAACTGTGACGTTTCCGATATGCCCTGTGATTCTACGTATTTCTGCGCCGTACTATACACTAACGTTTTCTGCTTGGCTATGAGGAGGACAACAATATCTGTCTAGGCACGTTAGGTTGTGTCAGGCTATGTTCTGTTATGCTATGTTGATTTGGGCTTGGCTTGGGTAGCTTTGGCTTTTCATGTATACACGACGATTATATGGATTCCTGCGCACTACTCTCGACTGTCATGCACGGATTGACTCTGGGGAGGCCGTCAATAGTGGTCCCGGCACGTCAGGTTGGGTTATGTTGCGTTTGG
>NW_017086252.1:0-319 GCF_001483705.2 Eufriesea mexicana
CCTCCTTGCTTATGCAAGAAAGCTAGCTCACCACAATATTAGGCGAAACTGTCAATAAAATTGAACTTTCCAGACAGAATCCGGAGCATTGCAGTGGCTACTGCACGCCAATAGAATCTATCCACCTTATATATGCGAGAAAGATAGCTCACCACGATATTAGCCGAAAATCTCAATAAAACAGAATTTTCCAACCACATTCTACACCATTGCAATGTCTAAAGCACGCCAAAAGAATCAACCCTGCTTATTTATATAAGAAAGATACCTCACCACGATAATAGTCGAAACTGTCAATAATATTGAACTTTCCAGCAAG
>NW_017086253.1:0-319 GCF_001483705.2 Eufriesea mexicana
ATCTGTCCGAAAAGTTCAATTTCATTGACATTTTCGACAAATGTCGTGGTGGGCAATCCTTTCAGCATAAATCAGGAGGAAAGATGCTATTGGTATGCTACAGCCATTGCATTGCAACAGAATATGTCAGAAAAGATCAATTCTAATGACATTTTCGACGAATATCCTGTTGGGGAAACTTTTCTGCGCAAATAAGGAGGAAAGATTTCATTGGCTTGCTATAGCGATTGCATTGCAATAGAATCTAACTGAAAAATTCAATTGTACTGACATTTTCGTCTAATATTGTGGTGAGCAGACGTTTCTGCGTAAATAAGGA
>NW_017086254.1:0-319 GCF_001483705.2 Eufriesea mexicana
AATATACGTGCCGAGACCAATCCTGCTTGTCTCCACAGCGCCAAGCGGAATATATTAGAACACGGCGGAGTGCAGGTATCCTCCGAACAGCAGTGTATAGCATAAACGTCAAAGATGTACTATCCAAATCTTGCGTACCTAACCACTCCGAACGAAGCATAACCCAAACTACCGCGCCGAGACCACAATTGCTGGCATCCACCAAGCCAAGCGTAACGTACTAGAATAAAGTAGAGCGCAGAAATCCACCGAGTAACGGTGTATAGCACAATGGTCAAAGCCATTCTATCCAAACTTACCATAACCTGTCATAACCAAA
>NW_017086255.1:0-319 GCF_001483705.2 Eufriesea mexicana
ACAGCACAAGAGTCAGTGTTATACAAATCTAACACAGGTTAACATAAACTGACCAAACGTAGCATTGCTCAACATAACGTGTCGCAACCACTGCTTCTGGTCTCCCCTGTGCCAAGTAGAAAAATTGGAGCACAGTAGATCACAGAAACACAACGAACAGCAGTGTATGGCAAGTAAGTCAGAGCTACCCTGTCCGAACCTTACCTCAGCTAGCCAATCCAAACGAAGTGTAGCTCAACATAGCCCGAAGAGACCAATATTGCAGGCCTCCGTAGAGCCAAGCAGAACATGATAGGGCGCAGTAGAAGGCAGAAATCCT
>NW_017086256.1:0-319 GCF_001483705.2 Eufriesea mexicana
GGAGCTTTTTTGGAAATTTTTGGGGTTCCATTTAATTCGAAATATTGGAAAATTTGAGTAAAAAGACAGAATTTTTAATTTGGGAAATTAAGGTTGAATTAAATCGTTATTTTAAAAGGTGCTATTTGGTGAATCTTTAGTTAGACTGGGTATGGTGTTTTTTTGAAAATTTTTAAGGTTTCAATTTAATTCAAAATTGGGAAAAGAGTGACCGAAAATTGAAAAATTTAAATTGGATAATCCTTGGCTTCTATGGTAACGTTTGGACAATTTGTGGTGGGATTGTTATACTGTTTCTTTGAAAATTTTAGGGGTTGAA
>NW_017086257.1:0-319 GCF_001483705.2 Eufriesea mexicana
TCCGTGAATTACCACCATCACGTTAGGTGACGCACAGGAGAACAGCACACGTACCAGGGACGATAGAGCACAGGGTGCATCATCTCTTTGACACGATGTGTCACATTTCCACCACAATTCTTACATCTCCTTCTTTGCATTTATGCTGTTGTTCAAATCATCTGTATATATCATATATATACATCATTTATTTTGTTTGTGTGATCATTAGTGACGGCGGGTCTTTAATTATACGACCTCCGCAGGCGCCACTTCCCACATATGACCCCACTACCACGGTCATTATTCTATCTTACGTCCTGAAGACGAGAGAGAGACC
>NW_017086258.1:0-319 GCF_001483705.2 Eufriesea mexicana
TATTGCAGGCATACCCAGAGCAAAGCAGAACACACTAGAGCAGAGTAGAGCGCAGAAATCCAAAGGATAACAGCGTAAAGCACAAAAGTCAAAGCCATTCATACCTGGCCCGTCATAACCAAACGCAGCCACACATAGAATAACTAAACATAACGAGGCGAGAACCCTATCGCTGGCCTGCCCAAAGCCAAGCAGAACAGATTGGAGCATTCTGTGGCGCAGGGACTCACGGAATAGCAGTGTATAGCACAAAAGTCAAAGTCATCCTGGCCAAACATATCCTAACCTGACCTAACAAAGCGTAACGAGGCAAAGCATA
>NW_017086259.1:0-319 GCF_001483705.2 Eufriesea mexicana
GTCGCGTACCCTCTTGGCACTGTCTCGGGGAGAAGCATTAGAAGAAACATGTACCTTCCTTGTTAAATAAAAGACTAATGTAAGAAGAGAATATATACATATCGTAGTTATTTTACTATTAGAACCCATAATCCTAATACGTGTATTCTTTCCAACGGCGACGCCATTGCGCAGAAATTTTCCAGGAATTTTTACTTCCTGGATCCTGCATAACGTCTTTCGTACTGTTAAAAAGATAAGTTTAGGTATGGACAATAATTAATTTAGAATATAAGATACAAATAGGTAGTTCTTAAGATATAAGTCCCTAGAAGAAATG
>NW_017086260.1:0-319 GCF_001483705.2 Eufriesea mexicana
TGGCTATAGCACGCCAATAGAATTATTCCTCCTTATTTATGCTAGAAAGGTGGCTCACCGCGAAATTAGTCTAAAAGGTCAGTAAAATTGAATTTTCCTGCCAGTGTCAAAAGCATTGCAAAGGCTATAGCACTCCAATAGGATCTTTCCCCCTTACCTATGCAAGGAAGATATGTCACCACGATATTAGACGAAAATTTTAATGAAATTTAATTTTACAGGAGGATTCTATAGCATGCAATGCCCATAGCACGAAAGTAGAATCTACCCTCCTTATTTATTCAATAGAGTTAGCTCACCACTGTATTCGGAGAAAACG
>NW_017086261.1:0-319 GCF_001483705.2 Eufriesea mexicana
TTACAATTATAGTTATTTTTATTAAATTTATTATTTTATTAATTATAATTGTAATATGCAATAATACCTTCTGAGTTTAAGGTAGCTATAGTATGAATGTAATAGTAGGTCAGTGTTATTGTAATTGTGGAATTTGTAATTGGTACTATCTCTGTTTGCTTTTCCGTGTATGGGTGTTGCGTTGTGTATGTGGGCAGTACTACAGAAGTACTTGTGACAAAATCATATTGTTTGCGAATTATAGCAATAATTTTGTATTAATTATCATTTTTATTATTTTTATTAAATTTATTATTTTATTAATTATAATAGTAACTTT
>NW_017086262.1:0-319 GCF_001483705.2 Eufriesea mexicana
TTTTGGCGTGCTATATTGCTCTGATATACTCCGTTTAGCTCTCGTGAAACCAGCAATAGCGGTCGCGGCACTTCAGTTTGCGTTACGTTGCGTCTGCTTATGTTACGTTTGGTTAAGTTAGGACAGGATTGTTCAGAGTTTTGTTCTACACACGGCTATTATGTGGATATCTGCGTTCTACTGTGCTATAGTTTGCTCGGCTTGTGGATGGGCAGACCGGCAATGGTGACCTCGGCACGTTAGTTTGGGTTAGGCATCGTTGGGGTTTGGTTTCGCTTGGCTTGGTAAGGCTAGGATAGCTTTGACTTTTGCGCTATAC
>NW_017086263.1:0-319 GCF_001483705.2 Eufriesea mexicana
GACTAACCCAACCTATCGTGTCACGACCACAATCGCTGGCCACCACAGAGTCGAGCAGAATATAGTAGAGCTACGTAGAGCGCAGAAATCCACCGAACAGCAGCATATAGCATAAAAGTCGAAGGTATACGATCCGAACCTTACAAAACCGCACCTAACCAAGCGTAGAATAGCTAAACCCAACGAACAGAGATCTCTACTGCTGGCCGCCCCAGAGGCAAGCAGAACATATTAGAGCACACTGCAGCGCAGAAATTTACCGAATAGTAGTGTATAGCACAAAAGCCAAGGGAATAGTAACCAAAACTAAACAAACGTA
>NW_017086264.1:0-319 GCF_001483705.2 Eufriesea mexicana
GTACAGCGCAAAAGATATGCCATCCTTAGCAAGTGTTGCCTAACCCATCCTAAACGATTGTAGTCTATCTCATCATAACGTGACGAGACCACCGTTGCTGGCCTTATCAGAGACAAACTGAAAATATTAGAGCACTGTAGGGCGCAGAGATCCACCTAATTGCAGACTATGCCACTAAAGGCATAGCTATCATCTCCTAACCTATGGAATCGTAACCTATGCGACCTTATCCTAACTTATCCTGACGTACTGTGACCACTATTTCTGGCAACCCCAGCGCCAAGCAGGACATACTAGAGCGCAGTAGAGGGCAGAGATT
>NW_017086265.1:0-319 GCF_001483705.2 Eufriesea mexicana
TTTGGATGTATATTGGCTTAAAATGAATTTTTATTCATTCCTCTTCAAATACGCAGAAATTCATATTTTGAATGGTATAAATCGCAATAAACGACAATTAATATTTGACTTCAATATTAAAATCGGTACACGAAAATACCCCTGCGAATATTTCATTTTTTAAATTGGAAATATCTGTGCCCTCTTGAGCTAATGACTGCGAAGCCGTGTATAAATGTTATTCGTACGAAAATATCTATTTACGAAAAACATTACAGATAAATGTCGATGAAATTGGGCGAATTAATTAGCTACCCTGGAGCTCTGTTTGAACCGAACA
>NW_017086266.1:0-319 GCF_001483705.2 Eufriesea mexicana
AGTAATTTGGAGTACTGTACAATTTGGGCAGTGATTCTTCGTGTTTCGATGAATAAAAATAAAGGATGAAATTGCTTTGATACGACGTTTCCTTTTCGAGAAAATTGATAGGAAAAATTTATGACATTCACGTGTTATTCATTAGTTTTATTCGTATTAGTATAATGGATCTTATATGAGTGTCTTATGTGAAGATTATAGAAATTAGCTATGTATATGTTAATCCTTGAAATACTCATCAGTAAGGCTACCTAGAAGGCTCTGCCTTAGACAGGGATACTGTTTAGAAATTATATTTAAAATAAGAAACGGAAGATTT
>NW_017086267.1:0-319 GCF_001483705.2 Eufriesea mexicana
AAGCAGAATATATTAGCGCACCGTAGAGCGCAGGAAGCCTACAAATGTCACTCTACGGCAGAAAAGACTTGGATATCCTAACAAAACCAAACCTACACTAACCTAATAAAACATAAACTAACAAAAACAAACGAGACCAGTCGACCATTGCTCTCATCCCCATCGCCAAACAGAGCATATCAGAGCAGGGTAGAGCGCAGGAGTCCATAGAATGGCTATGTAAGGCACAAAAGTCAAAGCTATCCAAGTCCAACACAGGCTAACATTACCTAACCAAACGTAGCCTAACACAAATTAACATGCCGAGACAACTATTTCT
>NW_017086268.1:0-319 GCF_001483705.2 Eufriesea mexicana
GGGGCGGCCAGCAATAGTGGTCGCTGCACGTTAGGTTGCGCTATGTTACATTTGGGTATGTTACGTTTGGATAGGCCATCTGAGGGTAGCTTTGACATTTGCGCTGTACACTGCCATTCGGCGTACCTCTAAACTCTAATGTGCTTTAGTGTGTTCAGCTTGGCCCTTCGGAAAGACGGCACAGGTCGCATCGTCTCATTATGTTGAGTTAGGCTAAGTTTGGTTTGGTCAGGTTACTTTGTGTTAGGTCAGCATATCCTTGACTTTTGCGCTATACACTGAAGTGCGGACCAATTTTACGCTCTAGAGTTCTCTAGTG
>NW_017086269.1:0-319 GCF_001483705.2 Eufriesea mexicana
GCAGGAGAAGATGAGTTAACTCGTCATCGGTCGACAACGTTTGGGCAGGAGAAGACGAGTTAATTCGTCACCGGTCAACACATTAAGTGCCACGTGCGCTAGACTTTCCGTTCGGGCCCGGTCAGTCCTCAGGGATCGGCCCAGATTGGGACTAAAAAATGCTAACTTTTGGTGTTAAATTCTTCGCCATCTTTGGAGCTAACGTTTGGCAATTCCTATTATAACAATTGCTACAGTATCTCTGAGATTTATGAACACGCCCGCCGCGGTGGCCCACTTGACGGATGAGTTTGGGCCTGAACGGAACGGCAAGCAAAAC
>NW_017086270.1:0-319 GCF_001483705.2 Eufriesea mexicana
ATAGGCATTGCAACGCTATAGAATCTTGCTGGAAAATTAAATTTTATTGTCATTTTCTGCTAATATTGTGGTGAGCTAACTTCCTTCCCTAAGTAAGGAGGAGAGATCCTTCTGGAGTGCTATTGCCATTGCATTGCAGTAGAATCTGGTTGGAAAGATCAATTTTATTGTCATTTTCGACTAATATCGTGGTGAGCTGACTTCCTTCAATAAGTAAGGAGGAAGGATTCTTTTGGCGTACTTCAGCCATTGCAACGATATAGAATGTGCCTGGCACATTCAATTTTTCTTACATTTACGTCTAATATCGTGGTTAGCT
>NW_017086271.1:0-319 GCF_001483705.2 Eufriesea mexicana
TTAGGTTGGTTTGGGACAGGTAAGGATAGCCTTGACTTTTCTGGCATATAATTCCTTTCTATGTACTTCTGCGCTCTACTTTCCACCCATATGTCCTGCTTGGCGATGTGGAGGCCAGCAATCATGGTGCAGACAAGTTAGGTTCGATTACATTACGTCTGGTAGTGATACATTTTTCTAGGTTAGGATAGGGCAACTTTGACTTTTGTGACATGCACAGACATTCCGCGGATTTCTGCGCTCCGCTGACCTCTAGTACGTTCTGCTCTGCTCTGGGAAGGCCAGGAATAATGGTCTCGCCAAGTTCAGTTGAGATAGG
>NW_017086272.1:0-319 GCF_001483705.2 Eufriesea mexicana
TCCACGTAACACGGCGAGACCTCTGTTACTGGCCTCCCCAGAGCCAGGCAGGACATACTAGAACACACTAGAGCGCAGAAACCAACCGCATTTCCGTGTACAGCAAAAAAGTCACAGATATCGTCTCCTAACCCAAATAATCCTAACCTTACCAAACGTAATCTAGCTCAGCCCAACGGGGTGCGGCCCCCATTTTTCGCCTCCCGAGAGCAAAGCAGACGTTTGTAGAGCAATGCAGTGCAGTGATATCGACTTAACAGCTGCGTGTAGCAGAAAAATCAACTGTACCCTGCCCTAACCTATCCAAACGTAGTATAAA
>NW_017086273.1:0-319 GCF_001483705.2 Eufriesea mexicana
TAATGAATGATACGTAGGCGTATATTCGGCGAGAAATTTATAATGCAAAGCACACGCTGACGTTTCGCCTCATGTTCTTCGGCATGTAGTGTCCTCCAAGAAACTACAAACCGCATCAATGTAACATGACCTGACAAGTTCTCCGCTCAAAGTGAACATGCACTAACCTCCAGCAATTCCCTATCCCCATCCCTTCACGCGTTTCCATTTCCATTTCACCAACACCTTGTGCAACGTCGAGGAGAAAAATTTTCCTGAAGGAACCGATAAAATCTTCTTAATTTGTATTAAAGTCATTACCTTTTTATTTTAGATATTA
>NW_017086274.1:0-319 GCF_001483705.2 Eufriesea mexicana
AGGAAGTTAGGTCACCACGGTGTTGTTCGAAAATGTCAATAAAATTGAACTTTCCAGCAAGATGCTATGGCTTTGCAATGCCTATAGCAGGCCAATATAACCTTTCCTCCTTATTTATGCAAGAAAGTTAACTCACAGGGATACTAGCCGAAAATGTCAATAAAATTGGATTTTCCATCCAGATTCTACTGCATTGCAGTGGATATTGCACGACAAAAGTATCTTTTCCCCTTACCTATGCAAGGAAGATAGCTCTCCATGGTATTAGTCGGAAATGTCAACAAAATTCTATTTTCCATCCAAATCTATATCATTGCAA
>NW_017086275.1:0-318 GCF_001483705.2 Eufriesea mexicana
ATAGCTTGCCATTATAATCTTTCCTCCTTGTTTATGCAAGAAAGTTAGCTCACTACGATATTACCCAAAACTGTTAATAAAATTGAGTTTTCCATCCAGATTCAACTGCATTGCAAAGGCTATAGCACTCCGAACGGATCTTTCCTCCGTACCAATGCAGGGAAGTTATCTCACCACGGAATTAGTTGAAAATGTCAATAAAATTGAATTTTCCAGGAAGACTCTATTGTGTTGCAATGCGTATAGCACGCCAATAGAATCTATCCTACTTATATATGCGAGAATGTCATCTGACCACGATATTAGCCGAAAATGTCA
>NW_017086276.1:0-319 GCF_001483705.2 Eufriesea mexicana
AGGCTTTGGAAGTTTTGACTGTTCTGATATACACTGCGATTCTGTGGATTTCTGTACTCTACTGTCTACTGATGTGATCTGCTTGGCTCTGGAAAGGCTAGAAATAGTGGCCCCGGCCCGCGATGTTGTGTCAGGGTAAGTACGGATATGTTGGGTTGGGCAATGTTTGGTCAGGGTAGCATTCATTTTTATGCTGTACACTGCTGTACGATTGATCTTTGAGCTCTGCTGTGCTCCATTGTATCATGCCTGTCCCTGAGGGAGGCAGCAATAGCGGTCTCCGCACGATAGGTTCGGTTACGCTATGCTTGCTTATGTT
>NW_017086277.1:0-319 GCF_001483705.2 Eufriesea mexicana
TATACCATTGCAATGGCTATAGCAAGCCAATAGAATCTTTCCACCTTATTTATGCAGGAAAATAAGGTAGCCACAATATTAGTAGAAAATGTCAATGAAATTGAATTTTCCAGCCAGATTCTATAGCAATGCAATGGCTATATCACGACAATAGAATCTTTCCGCCTTATTTATGCAAGAAAGTTAGTTCACCACGATATTAGTCGAAAATATCAATAAAATAGGGCTTTCCTGAAAGATTCTCTAGCACTGAAATGGCTATAGCATGCCAATTGCATCATTCCTCCTTATTCAGGAACGAAAGTTATTTCACCACGAT
>NW_017086278.1:0-319 GCF_001483705.2 Eufriesea mexicana
GTATGAATGCGTGTATGCGTGGATGTATGTATGGATGTTTGGATGTATGTATTGATGTATGTAAGGATGTATGAATGGATGTATGTATGCGTGTATGTATGGATGCATGTATGGATGTACGGGGGATGTATGAATGGATGTATGCATTTATGAGTGGATGTATGTATGGATGTATGGATGGATGGATGGTCGCATGGATGGGTGGATGTACGCGTGGATGGACGTATGGTTGGTTGGATGGATGGATGGATGTATGCATGAATAAATTGGTGTAGGTATGTATGGATGGGTGTTTGGATGGATGGATATATGAATGGAT
>NW_017086279.1:0-319 GCF_001483705.2 Eufriesea mexicana
ATATCCATCAACACAGCACTGTAGCCGTCTAAATGAACTGTTCAATGATGACATATGATATGTTCCAATTCTTGAATGACAAAATACACATCCGCTACAAGCCTATATATTAAGAGCTGACACAAGATTGCTGAGTACAGCCACCAAAACAGTGGCACAGACGTTGGAATAATCGATTCACTGATGATTTAAATTCCGCAGTGGTTCCAGAATAACCAGTGTAGACATCAGTTATGGCTAGAGGAATTTACAATTACCCGTACGGTAGTTAGCATATCCACCAATACAGTAGTGTAGCGGTTGGACTGCTCTGTTCAGT
>NW_017086280.1:0-319 GCF_001483705.2 Eufriesea mexicana
GAGCGAAGCAAAGCATATTAGAGCACACTAGGGCACAGAAATCCACCTAATAGCATTGTATAGAACAAAAGTCAAAGTGGCCTATTTAAAACCGACCTAACCTAACCTAACCAAACGTAGCATATCTCAACACACCGCGGCGCCGCCATTGCTCCTGACCACCAGGTAGCCTAGCTGAACGTAGTAGAGCACAGCAGATTAAAGGAATCCACCGAATAACAGAGTATAGCACGAAAGTCGGAGCTGCCCTTACCACACTTAACCTAATCTAACCAAACCAAACGTAACCTAACTCAAATTAAAGTGCCACGACCACTAT
>NW_017086281.1:0-319 GCF_001483705.2 Eufriesea mexicana
CACGATATTAGTCGAAAATGTCAATAAAATTGAACTTAACAGCCAGATTCTATAGCATTGCGAAGGCTACAGTACACCAATAGAATCTACCCTCCTTGCTTATTTAAGAAAGATAGCTCACCACGATACTAGTTGAAGCTGTCAATAAAATTGACTTTTCCAGGCAGATTATATAGCACTGCAAAAGCTATAGCAGGCAATGGCATCTTTCCTACTTATTTATGCAAGAATGGTAGCTCGCCACGATATTAATGGGAAATCTTAATAAGTTCGAATTTTCCAACCACTTTCTATATCATTGCAATGGCTATAGCACGCC
>NW_017086282.1:0-319 GCF_001483705.2 Eufriesea mexicana
AAATTTAATACTTGTAGAGTATTCGTAATATATTTGTTATAAATATCAGTTAATCACAGAAATGTTATAATGGAATCTTTTATGAGAGTCAAGAACAAGACTAATTGAAGAATAAAATACGTTCTATCTATTATTATTGCGTTACTATATATGCATTCTGTCTACTGTGATAGTCTTGAAGCGACTTTCCACTTAACTCACTAGCGCCACCATGGTCCATATCTACAATAAACGTATTACAAGTACCATACACGTCGTTGTATTAGTTTCCAACTCTACTAAAATCATCTAGATACTTCCTCTTTGCCACGGATTACAT
>NW_017086283.1:0-319 GCF_001483705.2 Eufriesea mexicana
GTGCTCAACACTGATATCCTATAGACTCATGTGCTCGACTGCGCTCTATCATATTCTGCTTCTATCTGGGGAAGCCAGCAATAGAGGTCGCGGCACGTTACGTTTTGTTACTCCACGTTCGGTTAGGAAAGGTTATCATCGACTTTTGTGGTGTACGCAGGTATTCGGTGTGCTCCTGCCCTCCACTTCGCTCTAATCTAATCTGCGAGACCATTGGGAGGCCGGATATATTGGCTACGGCACTTTCCGTTGAGTTTGGCAATGTAAGGCTCGGTTATGTTAGTTTGCGTTAGGTTTGGATATCTTTGCCTTTTCTGCA
>NW_017086284.1:0-319 GCF_001483705.2 Eufriesea mexicana
AATTGCTCGATAACGTCGGCAACGTCGCAAACTAATTTTGAGTAAAGACAGACTTTGTATAATATTCCTTTTTTTCTTTTTAATTATTCTTTGCCTAGAAAGCCTATCTATGTTCACACGTTCTATGCCCGAAGTATCGATAACTCGATTAACGATAAGTACGATTTTGTAGTATATCGTATTTAACATTTCATACTAATATACAACGTTATTATAATTTTCAAATTTTTCTTGGTAATTTTTTTCCCCTAGAAAACCTATCTATGTTTACACGTTCTATGCCGAAAGTATTGATAAATCGGTTAATAATAATTACGAT
>NW_017086285.1:0-319 GCF_001483705.2 Eufriesea mexicana
ACATTCCATCCCATCTGAATACATTTGCATTTCAAAACTTCTGCCAGGATCAGGAACGTTTCAACGGTCTATACTGTCAACATTCTGATGGTAGTTAGTTCATTAAGAGGACGCGTCTTTAGTTCTTCTCCATTCGCAGCCATATGTTCCTTGATTTTTAACCGAAGCATTTCAGAACCTTCTATTCTATTATACCTTAATAATGGAAACGTTCAAATCGTGCTAATAATGGTTGCTCTAGCTACAAGATTATCGCCATCCCGTTCGTCCCAATTTATAATACCTCCTCATAATTTAATTCTCCCTCGACTGGTCTTGT
>NW_017086286.1:0-319 GCF_001483705.2 Eufriesea mexicana
GTTGGTTAGGTTAGGAGAGGATGTCTTTTACTTTAGTGCTATGGTCTGCTATTAGGTAGATTTCTGCACGATACTGTGCTTTAATATTTTCAGCTCGGCCCTGGGAAGGCCAGCAATGGTAGTCATGGCGCGTTACGTTGAGTCAGGTTACGTGCGGCTAGGCTGGGTTAGGCCATGCTTGGCAAGGGTAGCTTTATCCTTTGTGCTGTACACCCTCATTCGGTGGACTCCTGCACCCTATTGCGCTCTATTATGCCCTGCTTGGCTCTGGGCAGGGCAACAGTAGCTGTCTCGCCACGATAGGTTGGGTCAGGCTATG
>NW_017086287.1:0-319 GCF_001483705.2 Eufriesea mexicana
GGATGGATGGATATATCGAATGTACGGATTGTCGTATGTGTGGATGTATGGATGTATATCTGAGTGGATGTATGGAAGACTGGATGTATCAGTGGATGTATGTATGTTTGCATGTATGCATGGAAGTGTGCATGGATGTATGTATGGATGTTTGAAGGGATGTATGCATGGATGTATGTATGCATGTATGTAAGTATGTATCTATCGATGCATGCATAGATGAATGAACTGGTGTATGTAAGTATGGATGTATCGAAGTCTCTATGGATGCATGGATGGATGGATGGGTGGGTGGATGTATGGATGTATGTATGGATGT
>NW_017086288.1:0-319 GCF_001483705.2 Eufriesea mexicana
GCTCTACTCGCATCCGCTTGTCTCTGGGGAGGTCAGCAACAGAGGCCTTGGCACGTTTTGCTGAGATACGTTACGTTCGGTTACGTTAGGTTTGGTTATCTTTGGCTGGGATGGCATTGACTTTTGTGCTCTACGCTTCACTTCGTTCGATATCTGCGCTCTGCCGTACTCTGCTGATACCCGCTTTTCTCTGGGGATCGGCAATGGTGGTCGTGGCACGTTTAGTGGTATTAGGTTGGGTTTGGTATCGTAAAGATAGGCTATGTTTGGACAGGATGGCTTTGATCTTTGTGCTGTACACTGCTATTCGGTCGACACC
>NW_017086289.1:0-319 GCF_001483705.2 Eufriesea mexicana
ATCGGTAAGTGATACCTAGTACAAGACCTAAATTAATGGATAGGCTAAGGAATATTTAGATCACAGAACTGCGATTCCTCGATAAATTTCATGCGTATTTGATTGGAGATAGGTTTCAAAATGATAGGAATGACAAAGTGATTCGATGCTTGGGTTTTTAGGTTAGGTTACAAGACCTAAATTAATGGATAGGCTAAGGAATATTTAGATCAAAGAACTGTGATTCCTCCATGAATTTCATGCTTATTCAATTGCTAATGTGTGTCAGAATAATAGGGATAAGAAGGTGATTCTATGCATGGGTTTTAAGTGAAAATTG
>NW_017086290.1:0-319 GCF_001483705.2 Eufriesea mexicana
TCACGTTGTCTGAACAATATTATTTTCACAAATTTTTCAGGTGTGCATGTACAATCATACTTGTGAAAGGATTAAAATCCGATTCTTCAAACGATATCTAGAGATCCAAGAATATCTTATGACTTTGTAAATGAATAAAGGATAATAGATCCACGAATCGAAAAAAAAAAGAAAGAAAAAATTCGTAAGTGTTTAAGTGAGGATTTTAAATATTTTAAAAGGATCGATGTGCTGATGTCAGAGTTCAATTTGTGCACTCTATTTTTTATTTACATGTTGTATAGGGTGCTTTGGGAAAAAATAATCTCTCTGAGCATGT
>NW_017086291.1:0-319 GCF_001483705.2 Eufriesea mexicana
TTTGGTTAAGTTTGGTTAGGTTAGGTTTGGACAGGTTACCCCTAACTTTCGAGGTACACATTGTTCTTCGATGGATTTATACGGTCTATATTGCTTTTCCATACACTGCTCGACTCTGGGGTTGGCAGCAATAGCGGTGTCGTCACGTTATGATGAGTTACGTTACGTTTGGTTATTTTACGAGTGGTTAGGTTAAGAGGGGACATTTTCGACTTTTGTGCTACACACTGCTATTCGGTGGACTTCTGCTCTCCATTATACTCTGCTCGACTCTGGGGTGGCCAGTAATTTTGGTCTGGGCATGTTAGGTTTAGTTATG
>NW_017086292.1:0-319 GCF_001483705.2 Eufriesea mexicana
CCATCCTCTTGCCAGATGATAAACCTATTCAAAATCTATATTCTGTTATAGCTTGGCGATTAGTTCGCCAACCGCCTTCAATCCAATGGAAAGTACAGACATCCACTGGCCAGAAAGTTGGTCTATTCAAAATCTATAACATGTTATAACTTGGTGATCTGACGGCTTACCGCCTTCAATACAATGACTAGTACAGTCGTCCACTTGCCAGAGAATAGGTCTATTCAAAATCTATAAGCTGTCATAGCTTGGCGAGTAGATCGCCCAACGCCTTCAATCCAATAGCTATTACAGCCATCTACATGCCAGAGAATAGGTC
>NW_017086293.1:0-319 GCF_001483705.2 Eufriesea mexicana
GGTGGATACCTGGACCCAACAGTGCTGTAATATTTTCAGCTTGGCTCTGGGGAGGCCAGCAATCGTGGTCTCGTCTCGGCAGCTTGTGTTTGGTTACATTTGGTTATGTTACGTCTGGCTGGGTTTGGAGAGGCTACTTCGTCTTTTGTGCTGTACACCGCTATTCGGTGCGTTACTGTGATCTACTGTGTCCTGCTACTCTCTGCTTGGCTCAGGAAACGCCAGCATCCCGGGTTGCGACACATTGCGGTGAGCTATGCTACGTTCTGTTAGGTTAGGTTAGGTCTGGTTGGGTGACGATATCTACGGCTTTTGTGCC
>NW_017086294.1:0-319 GCF_001483705.2 Eufriesea mexicana
TGCAGAGACGGCTATTACTGGCATCCACAGAGTCGAGGAGAGCACAGTAGAGCAATGCAGAGCGTAAAAATTCGACGAATAGCGGTGTATAGCACAAAAGTCAAAGCAATCCTATCCTAACCTAACCAAACATGACACTGCCAAACGTGTTCAAACAAAACCTATCGTGTCACAACCACTATTCCTGGCCTCCACGAATTCGAGCAGGGTATATAAGAGCACAGTTGGGCGCAGAAGGCCACCGAATAGCAATGTATACCACAAAGGTCAAAGATATCTTAACCTAACCAGACATAACGTAACATAATCATACATAGAA
>NW_017086295.1:0-319 GCF_001483705.2 Eufriesea mexicana
GGCATTCCATGCAATCTTAGGATAGTTTAGATTCGATATGTTAATTAACGTAGGTCTTCGGAATTTGATTAAACGGTGACTTAGGCTCACCTCTCGAGTGCAAAGGGTTAATTAAAAGTATAGTATAATGTGTATATTTTTAATATTTTTATGTTGCATATTCTATATTTATCATTCGGTGCTTATTTCATTAACCACTTGCGCTGGAAAGACGTGTCACGCACGTCGTAATGTTTTCGTTGCAGAATCGCCAACGACGTGGTACACACGTCGTCAGACAATTGTCACAGAAACATTGGACCGTTCTGACACACGTGTC
>NW_017086296.1:0-319 GCF_001483705.2 Eufriesea mexicana
ACGCAATATTAATTTGGCGTGTGATAAGCGTTCTTGGAAATCGAAGAGATTCGATATATAGGACGCTACAGAAACGTTAGCAAAGTATCGCCTCGGGTACACGTTTTACAATATTTATAAAATGCTTCGATAATGGGTGTCGAATACGTAGTGATTTTTGATTCCTGTAATGTCTCGTCGTGTCCTGTTCGACGTTTCCTCGAGTTTGTTTGATTGGTCAAAAGTCGATGTGAGTGGAGGAAAAATAGGTGTGGGCGTCCTCCCCCACTATCATTCGAAGTCAACTGGTTGCAGGTATCCTCGGTGGTTGTGTAGCTAG
>NW_017086297.1:0-319 GCF_001483705.2 Eufriesea mexicana
GTAGACGATGGTATACTTTGTCCACTGATGATGTAAGTCAGAATGCTTTCCTAGAATGACCTTTGTATAGCGCGGCTGCGACTTGTGATATCTGCAATTGACTGTGCGGCATATAGTACTTGTACCAACGGACAACTGTTTCCGTTGTATTACCCTGTTCACTCATGGTGTATATCCTACAGCACTTCTAGAACGAGGAATGCAGATCCATCAACCCTGGACGTGTTAACAGCTGACGACAGGGTACTTAGTACATCCATCATCATAGTATTGTTACGGCTGAATGACATTCCTTACTGGTAACGTCAGTTCATAAGCA
>NW_017086298.1:0-319 GCF_001483705.2 Eufriesea mexicana
AAAATGGAAGGAAATCGGTCGTCAGTGTTTTTCAAATTAAGCAACCGATCTCTAGGAACCCTTGTCATCTTCAATTCGAATTTGCGTCCTTCCCTGGATGTGGACTAAGTTGAAAAGGGGGAAAATATCGGTCATGAGTGTCTCTCAAGTTTCCCAACCGATTGGGAGGAACCCTGATCATTCACAATTCGATCTCGCGTTCATCCGTGAACGTAGATTACGTTGAAAAAGGGGGAAAAAATTGGGCAGTGTCTATCAAATTTAGCAACCGATTTGGAGGAACTCTGACGATTTCCAATAGGAACTCGCGTTCTTCCCT
>NW_017086299.1:0-319 GCF_001483705.2 Eufriesea mexicana
AGGGCGCAGAAGTCCACCTAATTGCACACTGTTGCGCTAAAGTCAAAGAAACCCTCTCCTAACCTAACCAAACGGAATATACCCAAACGTAACGTATCTCAACCTTACTTGCCGCAGCCACTATTGCTGGCCTCCACAGAGCCAAGCACAGCACACAAGTGGAGAGCAGAATGCAGAAATCTGTAGAATCGCAGTGTAAGTCGGAAGAGTCGATGCAACCCAAAGCTATCCCACACGAGCAGAACATAATCACACATAGCCTAACCAAACCTAACGTGCCAAGACCGCTACAGCTGCCCCCCCCCCCCGGGGCCAAACA
>NW_017086300.1:0-319 GCF_001483705.2 Eufriesea mexicana
CAGAAAGGCAAAGAAGGTCTAACCCAACCAGACCTAACATAACCAAAGCAAGCGTAGACCAGCCAAACCTAACGTAGAGCAGTGTAGTGCGCAAACAACTACCGAATAGCAGTTTACAGAGCAAAAGTCTAAGCTATGCTATCGGAACATATCCAATCGTAACACAACCAAACGCAGCCTAACTCAAGCTAACGTGCCGAGACCAAAGTTTCTGGCCTCCCCATGGCCAAGCAGAATATACTAGAGTATAGTTTATCGCAGAAATCCACCGAATAGCAGTGTATGGCAGAAAACTCAAAGCTATCCGTACCTAACGCAA
>NW_017086301.1:0-319 GCF_001483705.2 Eufriesea mexicana
ATAGTGTTAACATCTAGGTTAACTTCTAGTCCTGTGCCATAGATTACTCTAAGGCAGACTTCCAAGACACAACTAACCCCTCGTTAGGCGTAACGAAAACCATATAGCAAATTTCCTTTCGCTCCATTTCGTTGTACATATATATAAATCAGGGTCTGGTGCACTAATCTGCCAACGATATCGACTGTGGGCGCAGTCGTCACTTTTGTAAAACAAAAAATAACAACCCTGTGTGCCACTATGTGACCAGCCGGGGGTTGGGCACTATGTACCCTTAAACCACCTCCTCCTCGTCTCCTTCAGCCAAATGTCTCGTGGT
>NW_017086302.1:0-319 GCF_001483705.2 Eufriesea mexicana
GACTAATATCGTGGTGAGCTAGCTTTCTTGCAAGAGTAAGGAGGAAAGATTCTAATGGCGTGCTATAGTCATTGCAATTCTCTGGAATCTGGCTGGAAAATTCTATTTTACTGACATTTTCGAGTAATATCGTGGAGAGGTAACCTTCTTGCATAAATAAGGTGGAAAGATCCTTTTGGTGTGCTATAGCGAATGCAATGATGTAGAATGTGGCTGGAAAATTCAATTTTATTGACATTTTCGACTAATATTGTGGTGAGCTATCTTTGTTGCATAAATTAGGGGGAAGGATTCAATTGGCGAGCCACGACCGTGGCAA
>NW_017086303.1:0-319 GCF_001483705.2 Eufriesea mexicana
TTTAAATTATAATATAACTTATGAGCATTACCAAGTTAAAGCATTTAATGTTTGACTTTATCAATTATATCAAGTTATATTATACTATGTATAATTTCATTGTTTACAGTAAAATTTAAAATGATATATTATTATTATACAATTCCTAATTGTTTTTAAATTATAATGTAACTTATGAGCATTAGCAAGTTAAAGCATTTAATGTTATCGTTATATTATACTATGTATATATAGTATATACAGTATAGTATATATATAGTATATTATACTATGTATATATAGTATAGTATATATATAGTATATCATAATATGTATGTAT
>NW_017086304.1:0-319 GCF_001483705.2 Eufriesea mexicana
CCTAACGCCTTCATCCAATGGCAAGTACAGCCATCTTCTTGCAAGAGAATAAGTCTATTCAAAGTCTCTAACCTGTTATGGCTTGATGAGTAGATCGCCTAACGCCCTCAATCCAATGGCAAGTACAGCAATCTTCTTGCCAGAGAATAGGGCTATTCAAGGTCTGTAATCTGTTATAGCTTGGTGAACACATCGCCTAACGCCATCAATCCAATGGCAAGAACAGCCATCTACATGCAAGAGGATAGGTCTGTTGAAAATATATTATCTGCTATAGCTTGGTGAATAAGACGCCAAACGCCCTCAATCCAATGACAAG
>NW_017086305.1:0-319 GCF_001483705.2 Eufriesea mexicana
TTTGCTTTGGGGAGCTCAGTAACAGTGGCCTCGGCACGTTAGGTTGGGTTAGTGTAGGTTGGAAATGTCGTGCTTGGCTATGTTAGGCAATGATAACTATGACTTTTGTGCTATGCACTATTATTCGGTGGATTTCTGCTCTCTACAGTAATCTAATATTCTCTACTTTGAACTTGGGAGGCCATAAATTGCGTCTGCGGAGCGTTATGCTTGGTTAGGATGCCCTTGGCTACGTTACGTCTGTTTACGGTAGGATAGGATATCTTTGACGTTGGCGCTAAACACTTCTATTCGGCGGATTCCACTGCTGTTCGTTGCT
>NW_017086306.1:0-319 GCF_001483705.2 Eufriesea mexicana
TGCATAAACATGGAAGAAAGATTCTACTGGCGAGCTATAGCCACTGCGATGCTATAGAATCTGTGTGGAACGTTCAA
Source organism: Eufriesea mexicana (assembly GCF_001483705.2). Classification (NCBI taxonomy): domain Eukaryota; kingdom Metazoa; phylum Arthropoda; class Insecta; order Hymenoptera; family Apidae; genus Eufriesea; species Eufriesea mexicana. The sequence continues at coordinate 78 of NW_017086306.1, forward strand.
TTTTATTGACATTTTCGGCTAATAACGTGATGAGTTATCTTTCTCGCATAAATACGAAGGAAAGATTCTATTGTCGTGCAATCGGCTTTGCAATGCAATAGAATCTGGCTGGATTATTCAATTATATTGACTTTTACGACTAATATCGTGGTTAGCTATGTTTCTTGCGTAAATAGGACGAAAAGATTCTATTGGCGTGCTATTGCCATTGCAATGCCAAAGAATCTGGTTGGAAAAATCAA
>NW_017086307.1:0-319 GCF_001483705.2 Eufriesea mexicana
AGTAGAATTATTCCTCCTTATTTATGCAAGAAAGGTGGCTCACCACGATATTAGTCGAAAATGCAAATAAAATTGAATTTTCCACGAAGATTCTATAGCTTTGCAATACCCAAAGCACGCCAATAGATTCTTTCCTCCTGATATATGCAAGAAAGTTAGCTCACTACGATGTTAGTCGACAATATCAATAAAATTGAATTTTCCAAACACAGTCTATAACAATGCAGTGGCTATAGCACGCCAACAGTATCTTTAGTCCTTATTTATGCAAGCAATTTAACTCAACACAATATTAGTCGAAAATGTCAATAAAATTGAA
>NW_017086308.1:0-319 GCF_001483705.2 Eufriesea mexicana
TTTTTTTTAATATTTGTATCATAGTTACGAATATTTGATAGACATGTAATAAATTTTGATACTGATTCGTCGCTATTTGTTGATATAAGATAGGTTTAAGAACATACTTTCGATTTAATAGTTTTCTTATAGTTTTCGAATATTTTTGAACTCCTTTTAAATATTTTTGTTCCAGTTACAAGTTAGATGAAACTCTTAATTAGTTACACTTGGAATTTTAATAGAGCCAGTTATTGCATGCAGTAATAGAGTAAAGATTGAGGAATTTCATACGAAAATAAAACATTATTTCCAAAATGTAACAGAATAACAAAAAATA
>NW_017086309.1:0-319 GCF_001483705.2 Eufriesea mexicana
AAACAAGAAAATGTTTATGACACGATTATTCTGGACGAGAATTCAAATACTCTGTACAATAATCACTAATAATTAATTAATCAGAGACAAATTTATATCCAAAATTGTATTGGAAAGTTCTTGAGGGATCTCCCTTTATTATCCAATTATAAAAGTTCGTAAATTAATCATAGAAATTGAGTAATCTGTTAATTTTTCTCTATGTGATGATAAAAAAATTGCAAAAAAACGCGGGAAGCATTATTATGACCATGGAGGTGTGCCTGCATCGCGCAAAAGAATACAAGTCTTTATATTAACATAACCTTCGGTTGTAATT
>NW_017086310.1:0-319 GCF_001483705.2 Eufriesea mexicana
CGTCAGGATAACTTAGACTTCCGTACTACACACTGTTATTCTGTGGATTCCTGAGCTCTACTGTGCTATATTATATTCTGCTTGGCCCTGGCGAGGCCAGCAATACTGGCCTCGACACGTTGGTTTGGCTAAGGTTACGTTCGGTCACGTTACTTTGGTTAGGTTAGGATATTGTAGCTTAGACTTTTGTGCTATATACTAATATTCGATGGACTTCTACGCTTTACTCTTCTCTAATATGTGCTGCTTGGCTCTGTGGACTGTAGCTTTAAACGTCTCGTAACTTTAGGTTTTGATATGTTACGTTTGGTTTCGTTAC
>NW_017086311.1:0-319 GCF_001483705.2 Eufriesea mexicana
GTCTATAACCTGTTATAGCTTGATGAATAGATCGCCTAACGCCTTCAATCCAGTGGCAAGTACTGCCATCTTCTTGCCAGAGTATAGGGCTATTCAAGATCTGTAATCTATTATAGCTAGGTGAATACATCGCCTGACGCCTTCAATCCAATGGCAAGTACTGCCATTTACTTGCCTGACAATACGTCTATTCAAAATATATAATCTGTTATAGCTAGGTGAATGGATCGCCCAACGCCTTCAATCCAATGGCAAATACAGCCATATACTTGCCAGAGAATAGTTCTATTCAAAATCTATAACCTGTTATAGCTTGGTG
>NW_017086312.1:0-319 GCF_001483705.2 Eufriesea mexicana
TAATTCTTCTTGAGTTTTTACTTCGTCGTCATTTTCCCAATCGCTACTACTGCGGCCTTCCTTTCTTTCTTTATTTGCAAGTCCAGGTGGTTCAACAGCTGTTTGTGAACTTAATTTTGGATCAGTTAAATGATCATCAGGTAATTTGCCCTTACCACTGAACTTTTTTTTAATATCACAGATTCTTCTTCATCATCATTTGCTTCTTCAGCGAATGATAGAAGATTGAAATCTCTGTAACAAAATTTTTCATTGTAAAGAATAATACTATCAGGGACAAATTCTGCAAACATATGTGATTTTTACTTTACTGCTACTT
>NW_017086313.1:0-319 GCF_001483705.2 Eufriesea mexicana
CGGCGCGCGCACTGCCGGATGTGTTAACGCGTCAGACCTCCGCCTTCGCGAGCGACAGTGTACCTACGGCCGGGGAGACCGTCACTCTCTCCCGTTGTAACCTAGGTCAGGGTGACCGTGAGCTGACGTGTGGGGGACCGTCAGTTCGAGAGACCGTGGTCTGGGCGTGCGGCGTCGCGTGATGTTCGCGCGGCGTCCGCTGGGTATGCGTGCGTTGCAGTGCGGTGATATGCGTGTTGTGTTCGTATGAGTGTGTGTGTGTGCCTGTAAACGTCCCGTCTCGCGCACATGGACATGATCGTTTCGGGTGCTATTACCC
>NW_017086314.1:0-319 GCF_001483705.2 Eufriesea mexicana
TAACCTAACTTCTCCTACCCTAACCTACCCAAACATAGAGAAGCTCAAGATGGCGCGGCGGGACCAATATTACTGGCACCCTCAGAGTCGAACAGAACATGTTAGAGCACAGCAGAGGGCAGAAATCCACCGCATTGCAGTGTGTAGCACAAAAGCCATAGTAGCCTGCCCTATCATATCCAAACGTAACATACCTCAACCTAACGTGCCGAGACCACTATTGCTATCTTACCCAGAGCCAAGCAGAATATACTACAGCACAGCAGAGAGCAGAAATCAACCGCATTTCAGTGTGTAGCAATAAAGTCGAAGGAGCACA
>NW_017086315.1:0-319 GCF_001483705.2 Eufriesea mexicana
AATATTGCTGGCCTCCGCAGTGGTATCCAGGGTGTACTACAGCACAGTAGAGCGCAGAAATCCGTGGCATAGCGGTGTATACCACAAAAACCGCAGATACCACAACATAACCTGACCTAATCTAACCAAACGGAACGTAACCCGACTCAGCCTATCGTGCCGCAACCTCTATTTCTCGTCTCCCCAGAGCAGAGCAGAGTATGGTAGAGCAATGCAGAGCGCAGAAATCCACGGAATAGCAGTGCAAAGCGAAAACGTCAAAGAAATCATAACCACTCCTTCCTAACCTACCCTAGCGAAACGTAACACAACACAACAT
>NW_017086316.1:0-319 GCF_001483705.2 Eufriesea mexicana
ATTGCAATGCAATGGCTATAACAAACCAATAATATCTTTCCTTCTTGTTTATGCGGAAAACCAGGCTCACCATGACATTAGTCGAAAAACTCAATAAAATTGAACATTTCCGTCAGATTCTATTGCAACACAATGGCTATATCAAACCCATAGAATCTTTCCATCGCATTTATACTGCAAATATTTCTCGCCACGATATTACTAGAAAATGTCAATAGAATTGAACTTTCCAGTCAGATTCTGTTGCAATGCAATAGCTATCGCAAGCCAATAGAATCTTTACTCCACATTTGTGCAGAATAGTATTCTCACCACGATA
>NW_017086317.1:0-319 GCF_001483705.2 Eufriesea mexicana
TATTGATGAACAGGTGTTTGGATGCATGAATGTATGGTTGTATGGATTTATGTATGTATGGATTTATGGATGGATGGATGTTTCGAATGATAGACGTTCGAATGGAAGGATGTATGGATGTATGGATATGTGGATGTATGGATGTATTGATGGATGGATGCATGAATGTGTCGATGTAGGGTTACATGGATGTACGAATGTATGGATGTGCGGGAGCGTGGATGTGTGGATGGCTGGGTGGATGAATGGATGCGTAGATGGACTGAAGAGTGGGTGGAAGGATAGGTGGATGAACGGATGTTTGGATGGTTGGATAGGT
>NW_017086318.1:0-319 GCF_001483705.2 Eufriesea mexicana
ATTCATTTCACCACGATAATAGTCGAAAATGACAATAAAATTGAATTTTGCAGGACGATTCTACAGCATTGCATTGTCAATATCACGCCAGTAGAATCTTTCCTCCTTATTTATGCAAGAAGGATAGCTCACCACGATAATAGCCGAATCTGTCAAAAATATTGAACTTTCCAGCCAGATTCTACAGTATTGAAGTGGCTATACCCAGCCAATAGAATCTTTCCTCCTTATTTATGCAAAAAAGTTAGCTCATCTTGATATTAGTCGAAAATGTCAATGAATTGAATCTGCCAGGCACATTCTATATCATTGCAATGGC
>NW_017086319.1:0-319 GCF_001483705.2 Eufriesea mexicana
ACTGCTATTCGGTGCATTTCTGCGCTCTATATTGCTCTGCTATACTCTGCTCGAATCTGGGTATGCAAGCGATAGTGGTCGCGGCTCGAAAGGTTTAGTTCCTTTACGATTGGTCATGGTTTGTTAGGTTGGGGAAGGGGAGAATAGCTTTGACTTTATGCTGTACGCTGCTTTTCGGTGGATTTCTGCGCTCTACTGCGCTCTAGTACGTTCTGCCTGGTACTGGGAACGCGAGTAATTGTGGCCAGGCAAAGTAAGGCTGAGATTGGCTACGTTTCGTTAGACTGTGTTAGCTACTGTAAGGTATGGGTAGCTTCGA
>NW_017086320.1:0-319 GCF_001483705.2 Eufriesea mexicana
TGTACCTGGCCCACAAAGGGTGTATGAAAAGAGACAGTGTTGGACTTTAAATAAGGGTGCAAGAGCGCGGGCGAAGCAGAACATGTGCAGTCATAGTGAGTAGAGAATCGTGTGTTAAAGTTAGAGTTGAGAGAAACCTAGTGTAATATCTTAATTTATATAAATCTGTTTTGATATTACAAAAGAGTCGTTTACTAGACGCGCAGATCTCTGTCAGCATAGGATTAATCTAGCATTGATCCAGCAATTCTAACATCCTTCTATTTTGACCACGTTACAACGAAACTCCATACCATGTTTCCTGGTCCGACACTCTGCG
>NW_017086321.1:0-319 GCF_001483705.2 Eufriesea mexicana
AAGTCGTTTCACTAATTACCATAGAGATTCGATGCGTTAACGCGTTAAATACCACGCTGGGCCCTAGGGATCGACGCTAGAATCTCCGTTCAGGCCCCGCCGGTCCGTAAGGCCCGGAAGGGCCCAAATGACGGCTAACTGTGGTGTGAACGGAACGGTACCGTAAAACCAGCATGGCGTTTAACGTGTTAATAGTCAGTTCCACATAATTTCTGCGTGTTACACTAGGGACCACTGACCTATCACTGGTCTGTTATTAACACTAGGTTTACGGACGCTATCTGTATACCTATTTCTATGGACACCTGTCAAATTGACA
>NW_017086322.1:0-319 GCF_001483705.2 Eufriesea mexicana
CGAGTGGACATTGTAGATGAATTTGTATTACCGAGAACAAAGTATTTGCTATGAAAAGGTATTGCTAAACAAAGTTACTAGATTTACTAGTGAATTTTTGCGAGGTTTAAAAGGATTTTGTGAATGCCTTTGTATTATTACGAATAAAGTAGCTACTATGGGAAAGTATTACTTAAAAGAAGAGTTAATTTATTACTAGTGGGAAAATTCAAGAAAAAAGTTACTATTCTCACTAGGAAAAGGTTACCAAATACACTCACCAAACAGTAATTTTTATATTCATTAGTGTTGCTATTTTACAAATATTTTTGTGTTACTG
>NW_017086323.1:0-319 GCF_001483705.2 Eufriesea mexicana
AGATAGACCAAACGTGCTACGACCACTATTGTTCGACTCCCTGGAGACAAGCGGATGCTAGTATAGCTACGCAGTTCACAGATTTCGACCGAAGGACAGTGTATACCACAAAAGTCAAAGCAATCCATGCCTAACCCGCACAAACATAAGATAGCCGAACGTTGCCCAAATCTAAATTACGTTCCGAGATCACAATTACTGTTGTGTCCAGTCTCGAGCCGGGTATAGTAGAGCACAGTAGAGAGCAGACATCCAGCGAATACCAGTGTAAAGCACTAAAGTTAAAGCTATCCTTACCAAACGTGGCCTAACCTAACCC
>NW_017086324.1:0-319 GCF_001483705.2 Eufriesea mexicana
CTATACACTGCTATTCGGAGGATTTCTGGGCTATACTGTGCTATAACTTGCTCTGATCGGCTTTGGAATGACAGAAATTGTAGTGTCGGCACGTTAGGTTGAATCACGCTACGTCACCTTATGTTACGTTTGGTTTTGGTCGGAAATGATAGCTTTGACTTTTGCGCTATGCGCTGCTAGTCGGTGGATTTCTGTCCTCTACACTGCTCTAGTATGATCTGCTTGTCTCTGGGGATGCCAGCAATAGTGGTCTCGGTACGTTAGGTTCAGCTTTGCTACGTTTGGTTAGGTAACGTTTGTTCGGGTTAGATTTGTATAG
>NW_017086325.1:0-319 GCF_001483705.2 Eufriesea mexicana
CCATAAATCAATCCATCCATACATCCACACAACCATACAAACACCCATACATACATCCATACACTCATCCATACATACATCCATACAAGCATACATACATACATCCACTCCACTGTCCATTCACCGATCCATTCATCCACACACACATCCGTACAAACATGCCTCCGTACATCCGTACATTCGTACACCCTTACATTCGTACATCCATGCATACATACATCCATCCTTACATACATCCATCCATCCATACCTCAATCCATCCATACATCCGTTCATCCATACTTTCATTCACCCATCCACCCATCCATCCCTGCATCCA
>NW_017086326.1:0-319 GCF_001483705.2 Eufriesea mexicana
CACGCCAATGGATGTTTTCCTCCTTATTTACGCGATAAAGTTAGCTCACCACGACAATGGTCGCATATGTGAATAGACTTGTATTTTCTATCCAGATTATATATCATTGCAATGGCTATAGCTCGCCAATAGTATCTTTCCTCCTTATTTATTTAAGAAAGTTAGATCAACCCGATTTTACTCAGAAGTGTCTATATAAATATATTTTGCAGCAAGACACTATAACATGCCAACGGAATTTTTCCCCCTTATTTGAGCAAGAATGTTAGCTCACCACGATATTATCGGTGAATGTCAATAAAATTGATTGTTCCAGACA
>NW_017086327.1:0-319 GCF_001483705.2 Eufriesea mexicana
ATCCTAACCTAACCTATCGTAAGTTTACCTAACCTACCCTGACCTAACTTAACATAACATGACATGACCAGACCTGTCCTGACATGACCTGACCTGACCTGAGCTGACCTGACATGGCCTGGCCTGACCGGGCCTCGCATGACCTTACCTGACCTGTCCGGAACTGCCCCGGCAATCCCTGGCATGTCCTGGGCTGGCCAGACCAGATATGGCCTGCCCTGACCTGACCTGTCCTGAACTGAACTGACCTGATCTAACCTGAACTCACCTGACGTGACCTGACTTGTCCTGACCTGACCTGACCTGCCCTGAGACGACC
>NW_017086328.1:0-319 GCF_001483705.2 Eufriesea mexicana
TTAGCTCACCACGATATTAGTCGAACATGTCAATAAAAATGCTTTTTCCAGTCACATTCTATAACATTGCAATGGCTATAGCATGCCAATACAATCTTTTCTCCTTATTCATGCAAGAACGTTAGTTCACAACGATATTAGTCGAAAATGTCAATAGAATTGAATTTTGCAATTAGATTCTATAGCATTGCAATGGCTATCGCATGCCAATAGAATCTTTTCTGCTTATTTATGCTATAAAATTAGCTCACAACGATATTAGTCGAAAATGTTAATAAAATTGAATTTTCCAGTTAGATTCTATAGCATTGCAATGGCT
>NW_017086329.1:0-319 GCF_001483705.2 Eufriesea mexicana
GTAAAGAAAATGTAGCTCACAGCGATATTAGTCGAAAATATCTATATAACTGATCTTCGTAGTTACATTCTACTGACTTGCTATGGCTGTAGAAAACCAATTGAATTTTTCCTCCTAGTTTGTGTAAAAAGTTAGTTCAACGGGCATTAGTCGGAAACGTCAATATAATAGAACTTCCTATTCAATTTACGTTGAGTTGAAGTAGCAACAGCAAGCCAATAGAATTTTTCCTCCTTATTTATCTGAAAATGCTGCCTCACAACGATATTAGCCGAAAACGTCAATATAATTGATCATTCTTGTCAAATTCCATTGAAAT
>NW_017086330.1:0-320 GCF_001483705.2 Eufriesea mexicana
TCATTGCAAAATACGTTCATGGATGCAGGGAATCGAATTGATACCGATGATGTTTAAAACATGCTTGTTATAAGCTAAAGCAAAATTAAATACCGACAAGGAGAGTGCAAGTCCTTTGGGTCTAGATTCAGTTGAAACTTTGTAGGTTTGTAGATTTAGTCATTCGGTTTAAGAAGATGTAGCGACCAAGTTCTCAGCCCAGATGGGCCAATAGACGGATTCCTACTTGAAGAAGGTTCGAGGATTTTCTCGCAAGTCCTCAGTGTAAGAATATATAAGATTAGGCGAGCTCCGGTTAACGATAAGGCGGCGTGAGTGAG
>NW_017086331.1:0-320 GCF_001483705.2 Eufriesea mexicana
ATCCCAGCATCTGAATTATGGCATGATCTCGGTGAGCATGATTTAATATCGGAAGTAAGTAAGGAAATAGACTTATTCCAAAAGGAAATTAAAAGCGCAAATTAGACAACAAATTGATCCCTCTATCGCGGTCTTTACGTAGTTTTTAGGTTAGGTCACATCAGATGACAAAGTTTGTCAAAGCCATTTCGCGATCTGTATCGCCATTTTGGTTGGACTAGGGTCAGTAAATAATGTAGGATGCCTGACTTTAGATAATCCCAGCATCTGAATTATGGCATGATCTCGGTGAGCATGATTTAATATCGGAAGTAAGTAAG
>NW_017086332.1:0-320 GCF_001483705.2 Eufriesea mexicana
CCCAATCTTGCACGGCCTCTCCCCGAGCGCCTGTTCGCGGGGAACCCCACGCCACGGAGTGGTCCTTGAAGTCCCCCAGGACCAGAACCGAATGAGCCCTGTGTCCTCTATGGAAACCTCGGAGCACACCCAGGAACCTCTCGCGCGACGAGAGGCCGCGGTTAGGGGAGACGTACCACCCCACCACGACTAAGTCGTTCCAGCAGACCGCCACGTATCCCTCACCGCTGTGAAGCAGCGTTGGTGCGGTTGCCAGCCGTATTCCCCTGGCGATGATCGCCACGGAGCCGTCCCGATCCCCGAACCACCCGTCTTGGTCG
>NW_017086333.1:0-320 GCF_001483705.2 Eufriesea mexicana
TACATTTCGATCGTGGCTTCTAAAATTGCAATCTATCCTGTTAGAATGAAAAGTTTTCTATCTTGTGTACTAATTTTTTTTCAGATTGGAGTGTTACTTTTCTTAAAATAAGGCCGGAAGTGTATGCGGGTGACTGGTCGACCGACGGGTTCCGCTATCGGGGCGTGTCTATCGTAGATTTCGATCGTGACTTAAAAAATAGCAATCTATCCTGTTAGGGTGAAAGGTTTTCTATCCAGTGTACTAATTTTTTTTCCAATTGGAGTGTTATTTTCCGAAAAATAGTACCGGAAGTGCGTGCGTCTTTCGAATCGTACTGC
>NW_017086334.1:0-320 GCF_001483705.2 Eufriesea mexicana
CAGCACGATTAGACAACCACTGACACATTCGGCACTATTTTTGAAAAACGCACGCACGAAACCAAAAAAAGTAATCAATCCCTTTAGAGAAAATTCTACTCTGCGCTGTTAAATGAAAAAATCCGAATCCAAAAGCCTAATTTCAAAGATCGAATCCAAAAATGTCAATTGCGCAGTACGATTTCACAGCCACGGTCACATTCGGCACTATTTCTGGAAAACGAACGCACGAAACCGAAAAAAAGTAATCAATCCCATTAGAGAAAATTCTATTCTACACTGTTAGACGAAAAAATTCGAATCCAAAAGCCTAATTTCGA
>NW_017086335.1:0-320 GCF_001483705.2 Eufriesea mexicana
ACCGAATAGCAGTGCATAGCACAAAATTCAAAGCGATCGTGAACAAACATATCTTTACCTAACATAAACCATCGAAAAATTACACAACCTATCGCGCCACGCCCGCTGTTGCTGGTTTCCCCTGATTCGAGCACAGTATATTAGAGTTACGTTGTGCGTACAAATCCACCGAATAGCAGTTTATAGCACAGGAGTCAAGTATTTCCTATCCTAACCTAACCAAACTTAATATAGTCGAACGCAACATAATTGAATATAACGTGCAGAGACCAAATTTGCTGGCCTTAACGGTGCGGAGCTGAACACACTAGAGCTCTGAA
>NW_017086336.1:0-320 GCF_001483705.2 Eufriesea mexicana
ACGTAACCTTTCGAGACCACCATTCGTGGCCTTCCCAGAGCCAAGCTGAAAAGATTGGAGCACTCTAAGGCGCAGAAATACACCTAATAGCAGTGTACGGCCCTAAAGTCAAAGCAATCCCCTCCTACCTAACCAACCGTAACAAAATCATTCGTAACCTACTTCATCCAATGTGCCGCAAGCTCTTCTAGAGACCTCCACAGAGCTAAGCAGAGCACAGTAGTGGAGAGTAGAACGCAGAAATCCATGTATTTGCAGTGTATAAAAAAAGTCGAAGCTACCCAGACACAACCCAAACCAACAGGACATACCCAAACATA
>NW_017086337.1:0-320 GCF_001483705.2 Eufriesea mexicana
CGGTCATACACACATTCTTCCATACATGCACCCACCCATACAACCACCCATCCATAAATCCATGGATCCATACACCTATCCATCCATACATCCAGCCATCCATAAATCCATGCCTCCGTTTATCCATACATTCGTACATTCATACATCCATGCATACATACGTACATATATCCACAACGCAATTACAGCCATGCATTCATACATCCATACATACAAACGTCCATACATTAATTCATCCATCCATCCATACATCCATCGATCCATCCATCCATCCATTCATACATCCATACATCCACACATCTATACATCCACAAATCCAT
>NW_017086338.1:0-320 GCF_001483705.2 Eufriesea mexicana
TAAATCGCCGATTCCTTGCCTCTTCCTCAACGCTGGCGACACATACCAAGGATCTATATGGTACAATGTCTTCAAATGGACGGTGGTGGCCAAATTCATATACATTCTTGAACCGAACGTGACGGTAAGCAATGAAACAACTGCAATCGTTATCCTTCCATTAGCCAAAATTACTCGATCTCTTTTCTTTCCTCTTTTTACACCGACCTCGAGTGACAGGACTCTACGTAACGTCATTTTCAACGATCTGTACAGTGATCTGATTCGAGGAACGGTTAATTCGAATCGAAGAGAGTATCGAGTGATTAACTGCTGCATTC
>NW_017086339.1:0-320 GCF_001483705.2 Eufriesea mexicana
AAGAACGATAGAATTGGAAATGCGTGGTTGTATAATCCAACTCTGTTGAAGCCATCCCGGTATCTAACAGCCCTGCGGCTCCGGACCGACACCGCAGGGAACAGGACTGCGATTAACAGAGCCACCCCCATACCGGATACGCGGTGCCGAAAGTGCCAAGTAGCACCAGAAACTCTGGCGCACATTCTGGGCCAGTGCACTCACACTAGGGCGCAGCGTATCCGCCGCCATGATGATATAGTCGACCTGGCAGGCGGGATAAAAGTGAAAAGTACTGACCACAACTGCCCACCCTCAAGGGTCAAATGGGGACATCGATC
>NW_017086340.1:0-320 GCF_001483705.2 Eufriesea mexicana
GAGCAAGTTGGGGGAGTAATTGTAGGAGAAGAAAAATTTTATACGCTAGTATACGCAGATGATAATATGGTAATGGTAGCTGATAATGAAGAGGATATGAGATTTTCAGTAATGATATTTAGGAAAGGAGGGGGTAGGAAAAAGAAAGAAAAGTGGAAACGAAAAGGTGAGAGGATTGAAACGGCGAAGGAGTTCACATATTTGGGGTTTAAACTGCAAGAAAACGGAGGAGCGACAAGATAATAAGAGAACGAGTTAAAAAGGCTAATGTAATTATGAGGCAAATATGGGAAATTGGTGAAAGAAAATTTAGGGCGGAA
>NW_017086341.1:0-320 GCF_001483705.2 Eufriesea mexicana
ATCCATTCGGTAACTTTTATAGAGCTCACCTTCCTGAATACGAATCCGTAAACGAAATTGCTTTGCAACGTTCAATTTTCGAAAAATATGATCTTTTTAAAAATCGGACAAATTTTATTAACTGAAGGATTACGCAAAAACTAAATATGTTAGGATGTTAAGAAAAAATTAAAATTTGTTGCACAGTGCAATCAATAGAAGCCAAAATATTTATTTAAATTCCTATATCCCTATTTTTAATTGTTTCCTTCTTTATTCTTCATCTCTATCCATCATCGATGATACACAATTTTATTTGTACCGACTCAGTATTTTCGACC
>NW_017086342.1:0-319 GCF_001483705.2 Eufriesea mexicana
GAAAGTTAGCTCACCACGATATTAGTCGAAAATGTCAATAAAATTGGACTTTCCACCCTGATTCCATAGCATTCCGACGGCTATAGCACGCCAATTGAATCTTTCCTCCGTATTTATAAAATAAGGTTGCCTCACCACGATATTCCTCGAAAATGTCAATAAAATTGTATTCTCCAGCCAGATTCTACAGGACTGCAATGGCCATAGCACACGAATAGAATCTTTCCTCCTTATTTATGCACGAAAGTTAGATCTCCACGATATTAGTCGAAACTGTCAATAAAATTGAATTTTCCAGGACGATTCTATAGCTTCGCAA
>NW_017086343.1:0-319 GCF_001483705.2 Eufriesea mexicana
TTCATAAGTAAGAAGAAAAGGTCCTTTTGGTGTGCTATAGCCATTGCATTGCTGTAGAATCTGTCTGGAAAATTCAATTTTATTGACACTTTCGACTAACATCGTGGTGAGCCAACATCCTTGCGTAAGTAAGGAGGAAATATCCTTTTGGATTGCTAAAGCCATGCACTGCTGTAGAATCTGCCTGAAAAGCTCAATTTTATAGACATTTTTGAATAATAACATGGTGAGCTAACTCTCTTCCATAAACAAGGAAGAAAGGTTCTTGTGGCGTCTGTAGCCATTAAAATGCACTGCAATCTGGCTGGAAACTTCAATT
>NW_017086344.1:0-320 GCF_001483705.2 Eufriesea mexicana
CCAAAGTCACAGCTACCCTTTCCTAACCAAGCCAACCTTAACATAACCAAACGTAACCTAACCTATCGTGCCGCGAGCAACATTGCTCGCCTCCACAGAGCCAAGCGGAACACATTAGCTGTAAGTAGAACGCAGAAATCCATATAATTGCAGTGTACGTCAGGAAACTAAAAGCTACCCAAACCTAACACAAACAAAGAGAACATTACCAAAAATTGCCTATCTCAACCTTACTTGCCGAGACCACTATTGCTGAACTCTGCAGACACAGGCTGGACACACGAGAGCACACTAGAGCGCAGAGATCCACCGAATAGCAG
>NW_017086345.1:0-320 GCF_001483705.2 Eufriesea mexicana
ACGTTTGGTTACGTTACGTTTGGTCAGTGTAGGATAGGATAGCATTGACTTTTGCGCCATATACTGCTATTAGGCGCGCTTCTACGCCATACTGTCACCTATTATGTTTTGTTTGACTCTGCGGTGGCCAGCAATAGTGGTCTCGGCACGTTAGGTTGAGTTATGCCACGTTTAGTTAGGTTAGTTTACGTTGGGTCAGGATGGGATGGCTATGGCTATAGTCTGCTCGACTTTGGGGATGCCAGTAATAGTGATGTCGTCCCGTTAGTTTGGGTGAGGTTACAATAAGTTACACTGGGTAGGTTTTGGTAGATTCGACT
>NW_017086346.1:0-320 GCF_001483705.2 Eufriesea mexicana
TCATACATAAATCCATACATCAATACATACATCCATACATACTCCCATAAATACATCCTTACAAGCATCCATAAATACATCCGTTCTACCGTCCATCCACACATAAATTCATCCACCCACACATCCATACATACATTCATCTGTACATCCATACATTCGTACATTCATATATCCATCCATACATACATCCATAAATACATCCTTACATACATCCATACATACATACATACATCCATACAAACATCCACACATAAATACATACATACATCCATACATACATGCATACATGCACCCTTACATACATCCATACATGCAACTGT
>NW_017086347.1:0-320 GCF_001483705.2 Eufriesea mexicana
ACTGAAATTCCGCGGATGTCTGTGATCTGCTGTGTTATAGTATATTCTGCTTGGCTCTGGGCAAGTCAACAGCAGTGGTGCAGGTCTGTCAGGTGGAGTTAGGTTACGTTGGGTCATGCCACGTTCGGCAATATTAGGACAGGATAGCTTTGACTTTTGGGCTATACCCTGCGATTTGGTGGATTTCTGACCTCTACTTTGATCTAGTAAGCTCTGCTTTGCTCTGGGGAGGATACCAATAGAGGTCGTTTCACGTTAGGTTCAGTTATGTTACGCTTGGTTAAGTTAGGTTCGCTTGGGCCAGGTTACGATGTATTCGG
>NW_017086348.1:0-320 GCF_001483705.2 Eufriesea mexicana
CGAAGTTTCCGAAAACGAAGATTTGGACGGCAAGGTATAGCGCGTTCGAGAGAAGAAGGCACGGTGTATTTGCATCCTCGCGGAAGATTAACCCTTTGCGGACGAGCGCCGCCTATATGCGTTCGTGGAAAACAACTGATAGAGACTCATAAGTGTGTCCTACGTAAACGCGTTGCTGTGACAAGTATTGTTTCTTTAGCTTATATTGCACAATGCGCTGCTATGCCACTCTTCAGCCAGTTCGGCTATATTGGCAGGTGTTGGATGCGAATTTATATATCATCTTACCAATGAAACGGGCATGGTTCAACCAACGGGGA
>NW_017086349.1:0-320 GCF_001483705.2 Eufriesea mexicana
GTAGACCACAGGAGCTGACCGAATAATAGCGTATAGCACGAAAGTCGAAGCCATCCTAACCAAACGTATCCTAACATAACCTAATCAATTGTAGCCTATCTTAGCTTAACGTGCCGCGACCATAAATGTTGGCCTCTGCAGGACCAGGCAGATTATAGTACAGCACAGTATATCACAGGGGTACACCGAATATCAGTGTACAGCGCGAAAGTCAAAGCTATCCTAGTCAAACTTAACCTCACTTAACCTAACATAACCAAACGCAACCTAACACAACCTAACGCGCCGCGAACGCTATTGCTCGCCTCACCAGAGCCGAG
>NW_017086350.1:0-320 GCF_001483705.2 Eufriesea mexicana
TAGCCGAAGCTGTGTATATAATTATATTTTCCAGCCAGACACTATGGCATTGCAACGGCTATAACACGCCAATAGAATCCTTCCTCCCTATTAATGCAAAAAACTTAGCTCAACCCGATATTAGACGACAATGTCAATAAAATTGAATCTTCCACCCAGATTCTATAGCACTGCAACGGCTACAGCACGCCAATAGCATCTTTCCTCCTTACATATGTAAGAAAGTTACCTTACCACGATATAATTCGAAAATGTCAATAAAGGTGGATTTTCCAGCCAGAATCTATTGCGCTACAATGGCCATAGCGCGCCAAAAGCAT
>NW_017086351.1:0-320 GCF_001483705.2 Eufriesea mexicana
GAATATACACATGACAAATATGAAGTCATCTAGCAATCATCGATTAAGGATAGTCGTGGTGCAAAGAATTATACGTATTATCTAATAAATAATAAGAAAGTAAAAATGTCATATTAGTTAGGAAGCTGGTAAGATCGCGTTGAAATTGTTTCAGCAGTAAGCAGCAGGTCACCTCATTAAGGAATTTAGAAATGGACCTGAGGAAATAGAAGGAGCAAGATCTGTGTACCATTTTGTTACAGTTTACATTGCTTTCCTCATAGTTAATTTCGAATTTTCGGTTTCTCTTCTATTCCATCGATCGATCCTTTGTTTCAGGC
>NW_017086352.1:0-320 GCF_001483705.2 Eufriesea mexicana
CTAACGTGCCTAGACCATTATTACTGAGCTCCCCAGGGAGGAGCAAAACATGTTATAGCACAGTTGAGCGGAGAAGTACACCGAACAGCATTGTATAGCGCAAAAGTTGGGGCCATCGTTTCCTAGCCTAACAAATCGCAGCATAACCAAACGTAACATATCTCGAAACAACGTGCCGTCACCACTATTTCTGGACTCCCCACAGACGAGCAGAATATGGTAGAGCACATTAGAGCACAGGAGTCCGTAGGATATCCGTATTGAGCACGTATATCAAAGCTACACTAACCAATCCCAACCAAACCTAACCGAACCAAAAG
>NW_017086353.1:0-320 GCF_001483705.2 Eufriesea mexicana
ATTTTGATTTTGAAATACTTGATCACATTATTCAAGAAAAATGATGACGAGAGTAGACTAGATGTTTTCATTATCATTAAAATTTTTTATATTTCGATCTAGGTGCAAGTAAAAGAACACTCAATCGTTATAATTCATTTACTAAACATTGAAATAAATCACAAGAAGCCTGGCCATCATTAAGAATTTTAAATCTCATGACAAAAAAAAAGGTATATGATGACTGAAAACGAAATTATTTTAAAAATATCAGTGAGGAAATTACAAGAAAATACTATAGAACAAGGAGTTGGTGTTTTTGAATATTTTAAAAATGATAA
>NW_017086354.1:0-320 GCF_001483705.2 Eufriesea mexicana
TTTTCTGAAACGAGGAAAAACCCCCCTGTACCCCCTGTTATATCGCCTGCATCTTCGTTCGCGCTGATAATAAAGCGTTTTATTTTCGACCACCGAACACCCTTGCTCTCGCAAATTTTCTAAAACCAGGAAAAACCTCTGGACCCCTGTTAAATCGCCTGAGTCTTCATCCGCGATGATAATGAAACGTTTTATTTTTCGACCACGGAACATCCTTGCTCTCGTGAATTTTCTGAAACGAGGAAAAACCCCTCTGGACCCCCTGTTATATCGCCTGCATCTTCGTTCGCGATGATAATAAAGCGTTTTATTTTCGACCA
>NW_017086355.1:0-320 GCF_001483705.2 Eufriesea mexicana
TGGAAGTACGGATGATAGGATTTATGGATGTGTGGATGTGTGGATGTATGGATGTATGGATGTGTGGATGTGTGGGTGGATGAATGGATGTGTGGCTGGACAGATGATTGGATCGACGGATAGATAGATGGATGGATGCATTGTAGGATGGATGAATGGATGAATGTCTGTATGGGTGGATGGATGTACGCATGGACGTATGAACGGATGTATGTATGGATGTGTGTGGATGTTTGTATGAATTTGTGTATGGGTGCATGTATGGATGTATGTATGCATGTATGCGTGCATGTACGTTTGAATGTATGTGTGGATGTATG
>NW_017086356.1:0-319 GCF_001483705.2 Eufriesea mexicana
TTGCAACGCTTCACAATCTGTGTGGCAAATTCAATTTTATTGACATTTTCGACTAATATCGTGTTGAGCCAACTTTATTGTATAAATACGGAGGAGAGATTCATTTGGCGTGGTATAGCCGTCGCAATGCTATAGAATCTGGCTGGAAAGTTCAATTCTGTTGACATTTTCGACTTATATCGTGGTGAGCTAACTACCATGCATAAGTAAGAAGGAAAGATGCTTTCTGAGTGCTATAACCATTGCAATGGTATATAATGTGGCTGGAAAATACAATTTTGTTGACAGTTTCGACTAATATCGTGGTGAGCTAACTTCC
>NW_017086357.1:0-320 GCF_001483705.2 Eufriesea mexicana
CTCCGTCAATCCATATATACAGACATACATCCCCACGCACATACATAAATATAACCGCACAACAATCCATACGTCCCACCATACATACATCCATACATGAATCCATACAAACATTCATACATAAATTCGTACATGCACCAGCCATACATCCATACATACATTCGTACACACAACCACACATAAATACATACATACACCCACACGTACATACATACATTCATCCAAACAAACATCCATACAAACAGCCATACATATGACCATACATCCATACATACATCCATCCGCACATCCATACTTCCATACATCCCACCATTTATAAT
>NW_017086358.1:0-320 GCF_001483705.2 Eufriesea mexicana
ACACTGGGATTCTATGGATTTCTGCGCCCCACTGTCCTCTAGTATGTTCTGCTTGTCTCTTTGGAGACCAGAATTATTCATGGCGGCAGGTTTGGTTGAGCTGGTTACGTTTGGTAGTGATGTGATTGGTTAGAATAGGATAGGGTACTAAGACGTTTGTGCTACATGCCGCTTTTCGGGGGATTTCTCCGATCTACTGTACTCTATCACGCTCTGCTTTGCCCGGGGACGGCCAGAAACTGTGGTCGCAGCATGTTAGGTTGAGCTACGTTACGTTTGGTTAGTTTACGTTTGCATGGATAAGGTTTGGATGGCTTTGA
>NW_017086359.1:0-320 GCF_001483705.2 Eufriesea mexicana
ACCTTAGATATCCTGACCTTACTATTCTTACCGAACCTAACGAAACGTAACTTGACTCAACCTGTCGAGCTGTGACCACTATCACTGGCCACCCCAGTTCCAAGCAGAGCATATTAGAGCACACCAGGGCGCAGAAATCAACGGAATAGCAGTGCATAGCACAGGAGTCCGAGTAGCGTCTCCTTACATAGCCAAACGTAACATATGCGAAAGTAACCTATTGCATCCTATTATGAAGGGACCACTATCGCTGGCCCCCACAGATGCAAGCAGAATGTACTAGCACTCTGTAGGGCGCAGAAATCCACCGCATTGCAGTG
>NW_017086360.1:0-320 GCF_001483705.2 Eufriesea mexicana
ATCGGCCTCGTCTCGCTATTTTGAGTTACACTACGTTTGATTAGGTTAAGATCGGTCATGCTGAGTTGGGTGTCCTCTATTTCTGTGTTTTGCACTGCATTGCGGTGGATTTCGGCGCTCCGCTGTGCTCTAGTATATTCTGCTTGGCGCTGGTGTGGCCAGGGGTGGTGGTCTCGGCACGCTACGTTGAGTTATGCTACGTGTGCTTGGTTTACGTTTGGTGCGGTTAGCATATGGTAGCTATGACTTTTTTTGCCGTACACTGCTATTCCGTGGATTTCTGATATCTACATCGCTCTGCAACACTCTGCTCGGCTCCG
>NW_017086361.1:0-320 GCF_001483705.2 Eufriesea mexicana
TTTTTTTTTTTTAATATTCGTTACCGGTATTAGAGTCGCACTACCCCGGAATGGATCCAAGGCTGCACTGCAATCCAAGAACGTAAGTATGTAAGTATGTTTGCACACTGTAATTTAATTAATTCCCTTTTTTAAAGAATAAATTTTATTATTCAACATGTTATATATTTTTTCGTAGATCCGACAAGTCTGATGGCATTGAAGTCAGTTCTTCACTGGATAGGATTCATCTCTGCTCCGGAAGTCAACAATGTAAGTACGTTTACATATTGTAATTGAGTAAATCTTAATCAATCATATGAATCGTGTGAAATTAGACT
>NW_017086362.1:0-320 GCF_001483705.2 Eufriesea mexicana
CAGTGCATAGCACAAAAGTCGAAGCTACCGTATCCTAGCGTAGACAAACGTAACACAACCGAACATTTCTTAACCCATTCTAGCTTGCCGAGACCAGTATTACTGCCCATAACAAGGTCGAGCAGAGTGTAGTAGGGCGCAGAAGAATCCAGTAGTCCATAGAACAGCAGTATTGAGTACAAAAGTCAATGAAACCCTAACCTCACTCCATATAACCTAACAGAACCATAGGTAATTTAAGAACCTAACGTGCCGCCACCGCTATTTCTGCCCTCCACAGAGGAAAGCTGAACATATTAGATCACAGCAGAGCGCAGAAA
>NW_017086363.1:0-320 GCF_001483705.2 Eufriesea mexicana
AAAAGGCAATGCTATAACTGCCTAACCCAACATAACTGACCCAGGCAAAACGCAACCTAACTCGACCTAACGCGCGGCGGACGCAGTTACTGGCCCCCAAGAGCCAAGCAGAGAATTGTGGCACACTGCTGAGCGCAGATGTCTACCCATTCGGAGTGTACAGCACTGATGTAAAAGCCATCCATGCCTAACCTACCCTAACCTACCATAACGATACGTATCCGATCCCAGTGCATCGCACAGCGGGCACTGTTGCATCCATCCCAAAGCCAAGCAGGATATACTGCAGCACAGCAGAGCACAGAAATCCACAGAATTGA
>NW_017086364.1:0-320 GCF_001483705.2 Eufriesea mexicana
CTTGACTCTGGGGAGGTCAGCAATATTGGTCGCGGCGCGAAACGTTGATTCATGTTGCGTTCCGTTTTGTTAGGTTAGGCTAGGTTTGGTTAGGATAGTTTCGACTTTCGTGCTGTACGCTACTTTCTGGTGGTTTCTTGTCATCTGCTGTGCACTACTGTGTTACGCTTGGCTCTAGGGAGTCCGACAGCAGTGGTCGCGGCACGTTCCGTTGAGCTACGTTACGTTCGGTTTGGCTTGGTTAGGGCATGTCGGGTTAGGATATCTTCGACTTTTGCGCTATTCGCTGCAATGCAGTGGATTTCTGCGCACTACTGTGA
>NW_017086365.1:0-320 GCF_001483705.2 Eufriesea mexicana
TATGCTATACACCGCTATTCGGTGGACCTCTGCCTTCTACATTGATCTAATATTCTCTGTTTGTCTCTCGCGAGGCCAGCAATAGTATTCTCGGCACGTTACGTTTAGTTAGGTTGCGTTCGTCTAGGTTATGTTTGGGGAGGTTAGGCTAGGATATCGTTGACTTTTGTGCTGCACGCTGCAATGCGGTGGATTACTGCGATCTACCGGGCAGTACCATAATCTGCTTGGCTTTGGGGAGGCCAGAAATGGTGGTCTCGGCACGCTGGGTTGAGTTAGGTTACGCTTGGCTAGGCCAGGTTTGGATAGGTTTGGTTAGG
>NW_017086366.1:0-320 GCF_001483705.2 Eufriesea mexicana
GTGGATGTATGGATGTACGAATGTACGGATGTACGGATGTATGGATGTATGGATGTATATATGTGTTTACGTATGGATGGATAGATGTGTGGATCGGTGGATGTATGGATGGGTGTTTATATTTATCGATGGATGTATGGTTCGGTGGATGTGTGGATGGGTGGATGTATGGATCGATCGATGTATGGATGGGTGGATGTATGGGTGGATGGGTGGATCGAAGGGTGGTTGTATGGATGGATGGGTGTATGGACGGGTGGCTGTGTCGATAGATGGATGTATGGATGGATAGAGGTATGGATGGACGGATATACGTATGT
>NW_017086367.1:0-320 GCF_001483705.2 Eufriesea mexicana
AGCCTAACGCAGACTAACCTGCCGAGATCGATATCGCTGCCCTCCTCAAAGCCAAGCAGGACACACTAGAGCACAACACAGCGCAGAAATCCACCTTACTGCAGTGTACAGCATATAATCTTACGCTACCGTCACCAAACTTAGCCTAACTCAACCTAACCGGCCGAGGCACCTATTACAGCCATCCCCAGAGTCAGGACGGACATACTATAGCACAGCAGAGCGCTGAAGCCCACCAAATAATCAGTGTACAGCACAAAAGTTGAAGTTACCATAGCCTAACTTTGCCTAACCAGACCTAACCGATCGTAATATGACTA
>NW_017086368.1:0-320 GCF_001483705.2 Eufriesea mexicana
ACGTTTGCTTATGTGACGCCTGGTTAGGTTAGGAGAGGATAACTCTACCTTTTGCGCTATACACTGCTCTTCGGCGGATTAAGGCCTTAGGCTACGATTGATTAAGTTGGGTTAGGTCTGGTTAGGTTAGCGTATCTTCGATCTTTCTGCTTTACACTGTAACCCGTCGGATTTCTGCGCTCTACTGTGCTCTAGTATATTCTGCTCGGCTCTGAGGAGGTCAGTAATGGTGGTCTATGCATGTTAGGTTGAGTTAGATTACGTTTGGATATGTTGCGTTATTGCTTGTTAGGTTTGGATACCTTCGACTTTTTCAATAT
>NW_017086369.1:0-320 GCF_001483705.2 Eufriesea mexicana
TGGGTTACCTTTGGTTATGTTACGTTTGGTTAGATTAGGATAGGATTTCCATGACTCTTGTGCTATACACTGCTCTTCGGTGGATTCCTTCGCCCTTCATTTCCCTACTATACGCTGCGAGACTCTCGCAAGTCCAGTAGTAGCGATCGCAGCACTTTAGGTTGAGTTAGGATAAATTTAGCTTTCTTACGATTGGTTAGGTTAGGAGGGGACAGTATCCACATATCTGCTATACACTGCTATTTGTAGGATTACTGCGCTCTGCATTGCTCTAAAATGCTTTGCCTGTCTCTGGGGATGACAGCAATAGTAACCTCGGC
>NW_017086370.1:0-320 GCF_001483705.2 Eufriesea mexicana
ATTCTATTGCGATGGCTATAGCAGGCCAAAAAGATCTTTCCTCGTTACCTATGCAAGGAAGTTGGCTCACAACGATATTAGTAGAAAATATCAGTATAATTGAACTTTCCAGCAACATTCTGTAGCACTGCAATGCCAATAGCACGCCAAGAGAATCTTTTCTCCTTACTTATGCAAGATGGATAGCTCTCAACGGTATTAGTCGAAAATGTCAATAAAATTGTATTTGCCATACAGATTCTGTACCATTGCGATGTCTATAGCACGCCAAAAAGATCTTTCCTCGTTACCTATGCAAGGAAGCTAGCTCACAACGATAT
>NW_017086371.1:0-320 GCF_001483705.2 Eufriesea mexicana
TTGGATTAATCTGCCCTGTGTTGACGTATATTCGACAGTAGTTCTAGGATAATCGTTATATGCGTTAGTTATGGCTAGTAAAATTAACAATTCTCAGTACGGTAGTTGGAACATCCACTAATGGAGCACTGTAACCGCTGCATTAGATTTTCAGTGATGATTTAACTCCTATTTCAGTACCAGAATCCCAAAGAAGTGAGCAATTATCGCTTGAGACTCTAACAATTGAAGAAACAGTTGTGAGTACAACCGCTGTCGCTGTACTTTAACCGATGGACTAATTTGGTGGCTTATAGCTTAGGTTTAACAGCAATTCTAGG
>NW_017086372.1:0-320 GCF_001483705.2 Eufriesea mexicana
CTCCTCAGAGCAAAGCAGGGCGTACCAGAGCACAGTAGAGCGCCGAAATCCACCGGAAAGCAGTGTACCGCACAAAGACTAAAACTACCCCGACCAAACTTTGCCCAACCCAGCAAAAACGAACGTAACCTGGCTCAACCTAACGCGCCGAGACCGCTGGTGATGCCCCCTCCAGAGTCAAGCATATCATACTAAAGCACCGCGGAGCGCAGAAATCCAACGAATAGCTGCGTACAGCGCGAAAGTTGCAGCTGTCCTGATCAAACTTAGCCTATCCCAACCTAACAGAAAGTAACCTGACGCAACTTAGGATGCCGAGA
>NW_017086373.1:0-320 GCF_001483705.2 Eufriesea mexicana
ATGTATGGATGTATGGATGGATGGATAAATGGATAGATGGAGGTATGGGTGGATGGATGTATGGATGGATGGATGTATGGATGTATGGATGTATGGATGTACGGATGTATATATGTAAGGATCTATGGATGTATGTATGGATGTACGGATGGATGGATGACTGTATGGGTGGATGGATTTGTGGTCGTATGGGTGTGTGGATGTATGGGTGTGTGGATGTATGGATGTATGGATGGTTGGTTGTATGGATGTATGGGTGTATGAATGTATGGATGTATGCATGGATGGATGTTTGAATGTATGGATGTATTTGAGTTATG
>NW_017086374.1:0-320 GCF_001483705.2 Eufriesea mexicana
AACCAAACGTAGCATAACTCCACTTATCGTGCCGAGATTACTATTACTGGCCTCGCCATAGACGTGCAGAGTGTAGTAAAGTAATGTGAAGCGCTGAAATCCACAAGACAACAGTGCATACCACAAAAATCGATGCTATCCTAACATAACCTATCCAAACCTAACATAACTGAACGTAGTCTAACCCAACCTTATATGGCGAAGCCACTATTACTGTCCCCCAGCGCGGAGAAGAGCATAGTATGATAACGTAGAGCATAGAATTCCGCCGGATAGCAGTGTATAGCACAAAAGGGATCTTTATCGTATACTAACCTGTC
>NW_017086375.1:0-320 GCF_001483705.2 Eufriesea mexicana
CCTGAGATGCCGTCCAGTCCGGGGGCGGTGATCCGCTCCCCCATCCTAACGACCGCACGGCCCGCCTCCTCGCGCGAGACACCCAGCTCGTCGGAACATCCGTTAAGTACCGAACGCAATGCAAGGCGTTGCCCCCCCCCGCCCCTACCGGGGAGAGGGTGTCGATCACTCTCCGCAGAAGCTCGGGGTACATAAGCTCGGTCGTGGGTGGCGCCCTTGTACCTACCTTCCCCATTACTAATTTATAGGGGAGTCCGCACGGATCGCTTTCGAGCGTCGCGAGGAGCTCGTGCCATTGCCGAGGTTTGAATCAGCGAATC
>NW_017086376.1:0-320 GCF_001483705.2 Eufriesea mexicana
AACTTTCCAGCCAGATTCTACAGCATTCCAATGGATATAGCACGCCAAAAGTATCTTTCCTCCATACCTATGCAAGGAAGACAGCTCACGACGATATTAGTCGAAAATGTCAGAATTGAATTTCCAGCCAGATTCTATAGCATTACGACGGCTGCAGCAAGTGAATTGAACCTTTCCTCCTTATATATGCAAGAAAGATAGATCACTACGATGTTAGACGAAAATGTCACTAAATTTGAACTTCCCAAACACATTCTATATCAATGCAATGGCTATAGCACGCCAATATTATCTTTCCTCCTTCTTTATGCAAAAAAGAT
>NW_017086377.1:0-320 GCF_001483705.2 Eufriesea mexicana
CAAATGTATATATATATTACGTACTACATTTTCTAATTTCAATTTTTCAATTTAAATATAGATAGGTGACTCACTCTAAATATGTATATTCGAATAATCGACCACTTGTATCTAATCAAAATTTGCATAATTAACGTTCGGACAATCAATGTTCTACTGTACTACCGACGATGGTTTTCAAAAAATTCAAGTTTCTATGAAGATTCACCTTTAACCCTTTGTACTCGAGAGGCGCCTCTCAGTCGCCATTTAATCTGATTCTAAAGATGGATGTTAATTAATATATCAAATTTACAATTACCCAACGATGCTTGGACTAT
>NW_017086378.1:0-320 GCF_001483705.2 Eufriesea mexicana
TATCTCTTCATTGAAAAACTTATGTACACATATCTTTCATATCCTCAAACGATAGACTGTGTCGTTAAAATATTGTTACCATATTGTTCCTACTATATTCGCTTATGTACATATCAAATTTTCGACAAAGTCAAAAGAAATTCCATCGCTTACATAAATGCTATAGTAGCTCAACCTGTAAGTCCTTGAACACGTTTACAACAGCTGTCAAGAACGTCTACTGAAAGCATATGTCACGTAAAGTAAGGCACAAGTCTTATAATATCTGCCAAATGATTCAAAGGCAAGAGGAAGTTAAATGGTAGACGTCCATGCTAACG
>NW_017086379.1:0-320 GCF_001483705.2 Eufriesea mexicana
TGAAACGCTTGATAGCCTGACAATAATTACTAGAATAACCCCAATAATTTTCCAGAAACATCTTCGTCAATCATAAAATTTGTACAAGGAAATGGATTCCACCACGAAATTTTTCAATAAAAGAATAACAAAGGACCACAGAAATTCCTCGAAAGATGAAATATTAACCAGACGTGTTTAAATTCAGGTACAAAGTTTGGCATAACTCCCTTAGAGTTCTGTAAGTACTAGTCTCACATGAATTCAGGATATCCACAACCTCTATCAGTTAAAAATGAATCATAAAATAATTTATAACTAATTTGTGTCATGTATTATTT
>NW_017086380.1:0-320 GCF_001483705.2 Eufriesea mexicana
CGAATGACAGTGTATAGCACAGAAGCCAAAGCTGTCCTAATCAAATCTATCCCTACCTAGCGAGTACAAGTGAAACCGAACTCAACCTTACTTGACGGCGCCACAATTCCTGGCCTCCGCAGAGACAAGCACAGCATATTAGAATAACGTGGGGCTCAGGAATACACGAAATAGCGGTCTGTAGCATAAAAGTCAAGGCAATCACATCCTAACGTAACGAAACCTGTCATAAACGGACGTAACGTAGCACAAGCAGCGGAGCCACGGACGCAATTGGCCATACGCGAGCTAGTCAGAATATAGCAGAGCAATGTAGAACG
>NW_017086381.1:0-320 GCF_001483705.2 Eufriesea mexicana
GCCATTGGAACAATTTGTTCAGTGATAACAAATGTTTAACAGCAATTTTAGAATAATCAACGGATGGTAAGGCTATGTCTGCAAATATTTACATTTAAGAGTACGGTAATTAGTTCATCGATCAGCGGAGCACTGTAGCCGCTGAGGTAATATGTTCAATGATGACGCTGGCTCCGTTGGAATTCCAGAGTGACAAAAGGCAGATACGTAATAGCTCGAGGTACTAGCAATTGTCGTAAGATTACTGAGCACTGCCATCGTCACAGTAGTGCATCCGCTTGATTAACCTGCTGACTGTCAATATAAGTTCCACAGTAGTG
>NW_017086382.1:0-320 GCF_001483705.2 Eufriesea mexicana
ATTCACCAAGCCATAACAGATTTTAGATTTTGAATAGACCTATTATCCGGCAAGCAGATGGCTATACTTGCCATTGGATTGAAGGTGTTCGGCGATATATTCACCAAGCCATAGCAGATTTTAGATTTTGAATAGACCTATTCTCTGGCCTGAAGGTGGCTGTACTTGAGATTGGATTCAAGGCGTTAGGCTATCTACTCCCCAAGCTATAACAGACTATAGATTTTCAGGAGACATATTCTCTGGCAAGAAAATGACTGTACTTGCCATTGGATTGAAGGCGTTAGGCTATCCATTCACCAAGCCATAACAGATTTTAG
>NW_017086383.1:0-319 GCF_001483705.2 Eufriesea mexicana
GCTATAGAATCTGCATGGAAAATTCAATTTTATTGTTATTTTCGACTAATATCGTGGTGAGCTAACCCCCTTGTACACGTAAGGAGGAAGAATTCTAGTGACCTACTATGGCCATTGCATTGCTGTAGAATCTGGCTAGGAAATTCAATTTTATATACATTTTCGGCTAATATCGTGGTGAGCCAATTTTCCTGCATAAATAAGGAGGACAGATTCTATTGGCGTGCTATAGCCATTGCAATAATGTAGAATTAGCCGGGGAAATTCAATTTTATTGTCATTTTCGACTAATATCGTGGTGAGGTAACTTTCTTGCATA
>NW_017086384.1:0-320 GCF_001483705.2 Eufriesea mexicana
ATCCATAAATACATCGATCCATTCATTCTTCCATCCATACATCCATCCACCAATCCATCCATCATTCCATGCACCCTTCCTTCCATCCTTTCTTACACACATACATCCATACATCTATACATACATCCATACAAACAACCAAACATATATCCATGCATACAACCAAACATACATCCTTACATACACCCATACATACATCCATACATGCATCCATACAAGCACCCATACATACATCCATGCACACAACCATACATACATCCATAATCACATGTATGCGTACATCCCCACATACAACCACACAAACATCCCTACACACACCC
>NW_017086385.1:0-320 GCF_001483705.2 Eufriesea mexicana
GTCAAAGACACCTTAACCAAACGCAAACAAGCCTGACCTAGACAAACGCAACTTAACACAACTAAACGTGCCGCGACCACTATTGACGGCTTCCCCAGTGGCAAGCAGAATGTGGTAGAGCCCAGTGGAGCACAGTAGTCAATAGAATTGAAGTGTGTAGCGCAAAAGTCACAGCTATCCCACCCTAACCCAACGTAACCTAACCTAACCAAACGTAGCATAACTCAAACCAACGTGCCGAGGCCACTATTGCTGAGGTCCACAGTGCCAAGCAGAGAACATTAGATCGCAGTATAGCGCTGAAGTCCACCGAGCAGCAG
>NW_017086386.1:0-320 GCF_001483705.2 Eufriesea mexicana
TGGACTCAAGCTTAATTTACCAGATATGTATATTTCTAGATGATTTATTATTATATAAAAAAAGTTTTAAATTTTAAAGACACATTAAAAAAGTATGAAGTACCATTGTATACCATTATGTGCCATTAAGTATATACTAAATGGACCCAAGTTTAATTCGTCAGATTTGTACATTTCTAGATGATTTATTATTATGTAAAAAAGGGGAAAATTAAAAATATTGAAGACAGTTAAAAACAAATGAGGTACCATCGTATACCATTATACACCATTAAGTATATATTAAATGGAGCCAAGTTTAATTCATCAGATTTGTAGAT
>NW_017086387.1:0-320 GCF_001483705.2 Eufriesea mexicana
ACACAACTAACCATAACATAATTCAACCTAACGTGCAGCGGCCTCTATTGCTGGCCTCCCCAGAGTCGAGCAGAGTATAGTGGAGCACAGCAGTGAGCAGAACTCCACCGAAAAGCAGTCTATGCCAGGAAAGTCAAAGCTACACAGACCTAACCCAAACAAACGTAACCTAACCAAACGTACCCTAATACAACCCAACGTTGCCGAGGCCACTATTTCTAGCCTCCACAGAGTAAAGCTGGGTCTTTGAGCGCAGTAGAGCGCAGAAATCCAACGTACAGCAGTGTATCGCACAAAAGTCTGCACTAACATATCCTTAG
>NW_017086388.1:0-320 GCF_001483705.2 Eufriesea mexicana
GGGTCAGGCTAAGTTTGGCAGGGTTAGCTTTAACTTTTGTGTTGTATGCTGCTGTTCGTTGGACTTCTGCGCCTTACTGTGCTCTAGTATGTGCTGTTTGGCTCTGGGAAGTGGAGCAATAGCGGCCTCGGCACGTTAGTTTGTGTTATGCTATGTTTGGTTACGATCAGTTTGATTGGGTTAGGTTTGGGTAACTCTTACCTTTCGGATATACACTGCGATTATATGGCTTTCTACGTTCTACCCACCACTAATGTGTTCCGTTTGACTCTGTGGAGACCAGAAATGGAGGTCGCTGCACATTAGGTTTAGATGGGTTA
>NW_017086389.1:0-320 GCF_001483705.2 Eufriesea mexicana
GACGGTATGGTTGTACGGATGCATGGATGTATGGATGTGTATGTGGCTCAACGGATGTGTGGGTGGACAGGAGAACGGGCGTATGTATGGATGTTTCTATGGCTGAATGTATGGATGTATGCATGGATGTATGTATGGACGTTCCTGTGGATGAATGTATGGATGTATGCATCGATGTATGTATAGATGTTTGTATGGATGTAAGTATGGGTGTACGTATGGATGTATGTATTGATACATGTACGGATCCATAGCGTGATGGATGGATTGGTGGATGGATGTATGGATGGAAGGATGTGCGGATCGATGGATGTATGGTT
>NW_017086390.1:0-320 GCF_001483705.2 Eufriesea mexicana
GGGCCCAGAAACCTATCCAACAGCAGCCTATAGCACTAAGGTCGGGGCTATCCTCTCCTAACCAAACCAAACTTATCACACGAGAACGTAAACTAACCAGGCCGAACAAGCTACGACCGCTATGGCTGGCCATCTCAGAGCCAAGCAGAACACATTAGTGGAGAGAAGAATGCAGAAATCCGTTGAATCGCAGTGTATATCAGAATGGTCGAAGCTTCCAGAACTCAAACCGAACCAACAGGATATAGCCGAATGCAGCATAACTCAATCCAGCGTGCCGAGACCGCTATTGCTGCCATTCGCAGGGCCAAGCAGGACAT
>NW_017086391.1:0-320 GCF_001483705.2 Eufriesea mexicana
AGTCTTTCGTGCTATACACTGCTATCCGGTGGATTCCGGCATTCTACAGTGCTCTAGCGTACTCTGCCTGGCTCTGCGGAGGCCTGGAAAATTGGTCTCGTCACGCCATGTTGAGTTACACTACGTTTGAGTAGGATCGGTTGGGTGAAGTTAGGTTACGGCATCCTTCACTTTTGTGCTGTGCACTGCAATGCGGTGGATTCCCGCGCTCTACTGTGCCGTAGCTTATTCTGCTTGGACCTGGGGAGGCCAGAAAAAGTGGTCTCGGCTCGTTAGGTTGAGTTCAACTACGTTTGCTTATGTTACGTTTGGTTAGGGTA
>NW_017086392.1:0-320 GCF_001483705.2 Eufriesea mexicana
ATATATAAGCTGGAAAGATTCTACTGACGTGCTATAGCGATGGTAATGCTATAGAATCTGGCTAGAAAATTCAATTTTATTGAAATTATCGACTACTGTCGTGGTGACCGAACTTTCTTGCACATACAAGGAGGAAAGGTTCTACCGGCGTACTCGAGTCATAGCGATGCTATAGAATCTGTTTGGAAAATTAAATTTTATTGATATTTATGACTAACATCGTGGTCAGCAAACTGTCTTGTATAAATATAGACGACATATACAGTTGGCGTGATATAGCCATAGCAAAGGTATAGAATCTAGCTGGAAAACTCTATTTT
>NW_017086393.1:0-320 GCF_001483705.2 Eufriesea mexicana
CGCCACGTTAGGTTGAGCTTTGTTACGTTTGATTAGGTTTGGCTATGTTTGGCCATTTTAGTAATGACTTTTGAGCTATACAAACCTTGTCCTGGTTTTCTGCGCTCTAAGTTGCCCTAGTCCGATCTGCCTGGCTCTGGTCAACAGCAGCAGTCACCGCAGGTTATGTTGAGGTAGGCTACGTTTGGTTAGGTTATATTAGCGGCCGTTATGGTTGGTTGCTTCGACTTTTCTGCTATAAACTGCGATTCTATAGATTTCTGCGCGCTACTCTTCTTTGAAATGCTCTGCTTGTCTCCGTGGAGGCCAGCAAAACCGTT
>NW_017086394.1:0-320 GCF_001483705.2 Eufriesea mexicana
ACAATCTGTAGACGGGCCCCCATGGATCCAGGTTCGAGGACTCGCTGGCGAACCTTCGCCAGCTTTCCTCTTTTGCCTTACAGACTCTACATTTGTACTCATTCAGCAACCTTTTATACTCTGCCAGTCTTTTACGAACGTTCTCACATCCTCTCTTCCTCGCGCACTGATACAGACGTCTACTCTTTCGCACTCTTCTCTTTAGCACACTCAATTCATCCGTCCACCAAGCAATCCTCCTATTTCTCCAGCGCACTCTCTCTTTCATTCGCTTACCATTCGCAACCTGGATCCACTTCGTGACCACATCAACCATTCGA
>NW_017086395.1:0-320 GCF_001483705.2 Eufriesea mexicana
CGATATTAGTTGAAAATGTCAACCAAATTTAATTTTCCAGCCAGGTTCTATAGCATTGCAATGCCAATAGCACGCCAGTAGCACCTTTCCTCCTTCTATATGCAAGAAAGTTACGTCACTACGATAGTAGTCGATAATGTCAATAAAATTGATTTTCCAGCCAGATTCTATAGCATCGGAATGACTATAGCGCGGCAGTAGAATGTTTCCTCCTTATATAACCAAGAAAGTTAGGTCACCACAATATTAGCCGAAATTGTAAATAAAATTTAATTTTCGAGACATATTCTATAGCATTGCAATGCCAATAGCACGCCAAT
>NW_017086396.1:0-320 GCF_001483705.2 Eufriesea mexicana
CGACGACCGTTGTATTGATCAGTTTAACGATGATTTGAAATCTATAGCAACTCCAGTGTGAGACGAGTAACACCAATCATCGATCGAGGTATTAACAATTGACGAAAGAGTACTTGGTACAGCCATCGTCACACTGCTGCAGCCGTTGGAATTATTTGCCAACAGATGATTTACATCACGCAGCAGATCCAGAATAAGAAGTGCATACGTCAGTTATGGCTAGAGATACCTGCAAATGACGGTGCGGTAATTAGTATATCCACCAACAGAGCAGTCTAGCCGTCAGATTAATCTGCTCGCCGATGATATTAGCCCTATAG
>NW_017086397.1:0-320 GCF_001483705.2 Eufriesea mexicana
TAGGTTCAGTTGGTATGGGTTAGGAATGTGTAGCTTAGACTTTTCCGATATGCACTGCGATTCCATGGATGTCTGCGTTCTACTATTCCCTGATATGTTCTGATTGGATCCGGTTATGCCAGCAATCGTGGTCGCGTCATGTGAGGTTGCGTTATGTTACGTTTGGTTTTATCAAGATTTGCTATGTTAGGAAGTGATAGCTTCAACTTTTGCGCCGTACATTGCTATTCGGCGGTTTCCTGCGATCTACATTAATTTAACATGCTCTGATTGGATCTGGGCAGTCCAGCAGTAGTAGCCTCGTCGCGTTATTTTGAGTT
>NW_017086398.1:0-320 GCF_001483705.2 Eufriesea mexicana
TGCTATAGCAGGTTATAGATTTTGAATAGACCTATTCTCTGGCAAGTAGGTGGCTGTACTTGCATTGGATTGAAGCCGTTAGGCTAACTAATCACCAAGCTATAACAGATTATAGATTTTGAATAGACCCATTCTTTGGCAAGTTTATGGCTCTACTTGCCATTCGATTGGATGCAATAGGCGATCTATTCACCAAGCTATAACGGGTTACAGATTTTGAATAGACGTATTCTCTGTCGTGAAGGTGGCTGTACTCCCATTGGATTCAAGGCGTTATGCTATCTATTCACCATGCTATAACAGACTATAGATTTTCAGTA
>NW_017086399.1:0-320 GCF_001483705.2 Eufriesea mexicana
ATACCAGAAATGGTGGCTGCGGCGCGATAGGTTCTCTTTGGTTACGTTTGGTTTTGTCTGGTTTGCGCGGGTTAGTTTAGGATACCTTTGACTTTCGTGCTATACACTGCCATTCCATGGACCTGTGTGCTCTACTATGCTCTATTATATTCTGCTTGTCTCTGGAGAAGCCAGCAATATTCGTCGCGGTACGTTACGTTTAGTTATTCTACGTTTGGCTAGGTCTGATTAGGCATTGTGTGGTTAGGATATCTTTCACTCTTGTGCTGTAGATTGCTATTTGGTGGCTTTCTGCACTCAACTGCATACTACAGTACTCT
>NW_017086400.1:0-320 GCF_001483705.2 Eufriesea mexicana
TAATACGTTCTGCTCATCTCCGAGGAGGTCATCAATAGTGGTCGCGGTTCGTTAGGTTCAGTTAGGATATGCATGGTTACGTTATGTTTGGATAGGTTAGGATAGGGTATATTTGACTTTTGTGCTATACACTGCGATTGTATGGATTTCTTCTCTCCACTCTCCTCTAATATGTTCTGCTCAGCTCCGTGGAGGTCAGCAATGGTCGTCGCGGTTCGCTAGGATTAGTTAGGTTACGCTTGGTTTCGTTAGGTTTGGTTATGTTAGGATAGGGCAAATTTCAGTTTTGTACTGTACACTGCAATGCGGTGGATTTCTGC
>NW_017086401.1:0-320 GCF_001483705.2 Eufriesea mexicana
TATTTGACGACAATGTCAATAAAATTGAATCTTCCAGCCAGATTCAATAGCATTGCAATTGCTATAGCACGCCAATAGAATCTTCCCTACTTATTTAAGCAAAAAAGTTAGCTCACCCCAATATTAGACGCAAATGTCAATAAAATTGAATCTTCCAAACAGATTCTATAGCATTGCAATGGAAATAGCAGGGCAATTGAATCTTTTCTACTTATTTACGCAAGAACGTTAGCTAATCAGGACAATAGTCGTATATTTGAATAAAATTGAAATTTCCAGACAGATACTATAGCATTGCAATTGCTATAGCACGCCAATAG
>NW_017086402.1:0-320 GCF_001483705.2 Eufriesea mexicana
AGGTCAAAGCGATTCTATCCTAACCTATCCAAGCGTAACATAGCCAAACGTAAACTAACACGGACTAAGGAGCCTAGACAAATATAGCTGCCCTCCACGTCGATATGCATCACATACTAGAGGGGAGTGGAGCGCAGAAATCAATAGAATGCCTGTGTATTATAGCAGAAAGGTCGAAGCTATCATAACCTAACCCATCCTAACGTAACCTAGCCAAACGTAACCCCACTCCAATTAACGCGCCGCCACCAAAGTTGCTGGCCTCCCCAGAGCCAAGCAGAACACGCTACAGGAGAGGAGGGCGCAGAAGTCCACCGAAT
>NW_017086403.1:0-320 GCF_001483705.2 Eufriesea mexicana
GTGTTAGGCGATCTATTCACCAAGCGATAACTGGTTATAGATTTTGAATAGACCAATTCTCTGTTAAGTTGATGGGTGTACTTGCCATTGGTTTGAAGGCGTTGGGCTATGTATTCAACAAGCTATGACAGATTATAGATTTTGAATAGACCTATTACCAGGCAAGAAGGTGGCAGTACTTGAGATTGGATTGACGGCGTTAGGCGATCTGTTCACCAAGCTATAACAGATTATAGATTTTGAATAATCTTATTCCGTGGCAAGTATCTGGCTGTACTTGCCATTGGTTGAAGACGTTAGGCGATCTATTCACCAAGCTA
>NW_017086404.1:0-320 GCF_001483705.2 Eufriesea mexicana
ATAGATAAGGCTTTTGTGCTCTACACTGCTGTTCGCTGGATTTCCGCAATCTTCATAGCTCTGCTGTTCTATTCTCTGCCCTTGCGAAGCCATCAATTGCACTATTGGTTGATTTACGTTACGTTTGGCAAGGTTAGGTTACGTTACGTTTAGCTAGGATGGCTTTCCCCTTTGGGTTATACACTGCTATTCGGTGGATTTCTGTGATCTGCTGTCCTCTACTACGTTCTGCTTTTCTCCGGGAACGCCAGGAGCAGCGGTCGCGTCACGTCATGAGGTGTTATGCTGCGTTTGGTTGGGCAAGATTACGTCTGGTTTGG
>NW_017086405.1:0-320 GCF_001483705.2 Eufriesea mexicana
TTATAGCTTGGTGAATAGAACGCCTAGCGCCTTCATTCCAATGGCAAGTACAGCCATCTTCTTGCCAGAGGATAGGCCTATTCAAGGTCTCTAATCTGTTATAGCTTGGTGAATAGATCGCAAACCGCCTTCATTCCAATGGCAAGTACAGACATCTACTGGGCAGAAAATAGGCGCATTCAAGATCTTTAATCTGTTATAGCTTGGTGAATACATCGCATAACGCCTTCAATCCAATGGCAAGCGCAGCCATCTAATTGCCAGAGAATATGTCTATTCAAAATCTATAATCTGTTATAGCTTGGTTAATAGGTCGCCTA
>NW_017086406.1:0-320 GCF_001483705.2 Eufriesea mexicana
AAGACGATCCTAGAAGCTCTAACGAAGGCGTTAGTAGCTGCAGTGCCGAAGATAGGAGCAACATTTGTACCAGCATGCTCATGATCGTTCAGCAGCGAAGAAACAGGAACGATGAATGTTAGAATTACGACAGTCGCCAATACTTTGGACGATTTCGATGGAAGGAGAGATCAGAACGACCGTCGGTAGATTCTGGCGCGTTCTCCCCAAAGCACATGCACGCTGCCGCCGGAGTCGTAGAAGTACTTAATCGTGCATCGTCTTTTTGGTAGAGCCCGGGAGTGGTATGAATCGAGCCCGACCTTATCGCCATGACGTCC
>NW_017086407.1:0-320 GCF_001483705.2 Eufriesea mexicana
AACAGCACAAAAGTGAAAGTAGCATATCCTAACCAAACCGGACCTAACCTAACCTAACCGAATCTAGCAGAGCCCAACAGAACTCGCCACGGCTGCTGCTCCTGGCCGCCCCTGATCCAAGCTGGATGTAGCAGAGCACAGTATATCACAGAAATCCACCGAATAACAGTGTATATTACGAAGGTCGTAGCTATCCTAGCCAAACTTAGCCTAAGCCAACATAACAAAACGGAACCTAAGACAGACTGACGTGCCACGACCACCACTGCTCGCCTCCCCAGGTTCGAGCAGAGTATAGTACAGCAATGTAGAGCGGAGGA
>NW_017086408.1:0-320 GCF_001483705.2 Eufriesea mexicana
CTCGTCACGGGGGAGGCGTGCAATTGAGGTCGTGGCACGTTGCGTTGAGTTACCTATCGTTTGCTTATGTTAGGTTAGGCAAAGTTTGGTTAGGGTAGCTTTGACTCTTGCGGCATTCAATGTCACTCGGTGAGTTTCTGTGACCTTCTGCGCTCTACTATATTCTGCTTGGATCAGAGGAGGCCAGGAGCAGTTGTCGCAGGTTAGGATGGGTTATGCTACGTTTGGTTAGGTTAGGCTATGCGAGGTTTGGTTAGGGCATCCTCGAGTTTTATGCCTTACGCAGCTATCCTGTCGACTTCTGCGCACGATATTGCTCT
>NW_017086409.1:0-320 GCF_001483705.2 Eufriesea mexicana
TATTTACAAACGTGAAAATATAGTAATATTAATATATAGAATAATATCGAATATTAAGGTCCCATATTTAAGCATAAGCCTAACTTCTGTTGATTCATTTAAAGAAATAAATTAAATCGTGGTGCAGGGGGAAAACGAACGGCTACTGGAACTTCGCTGTACCATCTGTACACTCTGTATACCATGTGTTAAAGGGGTAAAGGCATAGTAGTCAGTGGAAACTGTGGAAAATCTATACAGATCTTTATTGAACGGGCGAATGGTTAGGACTGGCCTATTTAGGGTCACGCAAGTCAAAAGTCGTTTTCAGAAGACTGGAG
>NW_017086410.1:0-320 GCF_001483705.2 Eufriesea mexicana
TGCGGTCTCGTCATGTTACTTTCAGTTATGTTGCCTTCGGTTATGCTACGACTGGATATGTTAAGAAATGGCAGATCTACCTTTGTGCTAAACACCATTATTCGGTGGACTTCTGCGCTCTAATGTGCATGAATACGTTCTGCTTGTCTCGGGGTTGGGGGGAGGGCAGCAATAATGTTCGTGGCAAGTATGGTTTAGTTACATTACGTTTGCTTTGGTCAGGTTAGGGTAGGTTTGGTCAGAGTGGTTTTGTTTCATGTGCTGTACACTGCTATAGGCTGGATTCTTGCTTTCTACTGAGTCTAGTGTATTCTGCAAGG
>NW_017086411.1:0-320 GCF_001483705.2 Eufriesea mexicana
GTTCGGAATCCTCTGACTTTTGAGCTATGAACTGCTGTTCGGTGGATTTCTGCACTCTACATTGCTCTACTACATCCTTCTCGACTCTGGGGAGGCGAATAATTGTGGTCGTGGCACGTCAGGTTGATTTATGTTACGTTTGGTTTGGTTATGTTATGCTAAGTTTGGTCAGGGTGGCTTTGACTTTCGTACTGTACAATGTTATTTGGACGATTTCTGAGCCCTACTGTGCTCTGCTACACCCTGCTTCGCTCGGGGGGTGGGGGGGGGGCAGGAGCAATGCACGTTGCACGCCATGCAGAGCTACTCTACGTTACGTT
>NW_017086412.1:0-320 GCF_001483705.2 Eufriesea mexicana
GAGCCGCCAGCAATTGAGGTCGCGGCAGGTTAGTTCGAGATATGTTACGTTTGGTAATGTGACGATTGGTTACGTTAGGACAGGATGGCTATGACTTTTGTGGTTTACACTGCTATTCGGTAAATCTCTGGGCTACACTGTGCTCTAATATGTTCTGCTTGACTCTATGGATGCCAGCAATAGTGTCCTCTGCATGTTAGGTTGAGTCCGGTTACGTTAGGTTATGTTAAATTTGGTTTCGTTAGGATATGGTAGCATTGTCCTTTGTGCTATGCGCTGTGATTCTGTGTATCTCTGCGCACTACTCACCGCCAACATGT
>NW_017086413.1:0-320 GCF_001483705.2 Eufriesea mexicana
CGCAGGAATCCACCGAATAACAGTCTATGTTAAGAAAATCAAAGCTACCCAACCCTGCCACATATAAACATAACCAGCCGAGCGTAACCTAGCACAACCTAACGTGCCTAGACCACTATTGATGTCGCCCTCATGGCCAAGCAGTGGGTAGTAGAGCATTGCGGCGCGCAGAAATCCACCGAAGAGGAATGTATAGCACAAATTTCAAAGCTATCCTATCCTAACCTTTCCAAACCTAACGTAGCCAAACGTAACCAAAATCAACGTAACGTACCGAGACCTCTATTGCTGTCATCCACAGAGCCAAGCAGAATATACTA
>NW_017086414.1:0-320 GCF_001483705.2 Eufriesea mexicana
AAAACTAGCCGCGACCGCTATTGCTGGACGCCCCAGGTCCAACCAAAATGCAGTAGAGCAGAGTAGAGCGCAGAAATCAACCTAATGACTGTCCTTGCCAAGAAAGTCAGAGCTATCCAAACCTATTATAATCAAACGTAACCTCACCAAAAGTAACCTAACTATACTTAACTTGGCGAGACCACTATTGCTGTTCGTCCCAGGGACGAGCAGGGTATATTAGAGCACGGCAGAGCGAAGAAATCCTACGAACAGAGTACAGAAAGGACAGATCTTCCCTACCCTAACCTAGCCAAACGTTGTATAACCAAACGTAACCT
>NW_017086415.1:0-320 GCF_001483705.2 Eufriesea mexicana
AGGTTGCCTAACGCTTTCATCCAATGGCGGGTACAGCTATCTACTTGCCAGAGAATAGGTCTATTCAAAATCTATAACCTGTTTTTGCTTGGTGAATAGATCGACTAACGCCTTCAATCCAATGGCAGGTACGGCCATATACATGCCAGAGAATAGGTCCATTCAAAATCTATAATCTGCTATAGCTAGGCGTATGGATCGCCTAACGCCCTCAATCCAATGGCAAGTACAGTCATCTACTTGCCAGAAAATATGCATATTCAAAATCTATAATCCGTATAGCTTGGAGAATAGAACGTCTAACGCCTTCAATTCAATGG
>NW_017086416.1:0-320 GCF_001483705.2 Eufriesea mexicana
ATTTGTTAGGTTAGGAGAGTATTGCTTTGAGTTTTGTGCTATACACTGCCATTCGGCGGAATGCTACACTCTTCAGGGCTCTAATATGTACAGCTTTGCTATGGGAAAGACAGTAATAGTAGTTTCGGCACATTACGTTATGTTAGGCAACGCTTGGTTAGGTCAGGGTATCTTTGAATTTTGTGCTTTATATAGCAATGCGTCGGATTTCTGCGCTCTGCTGCGCTCTGGTATACTCTGATTGGCTCTGCGCATGCCAGCAATGGTGGTCTAGGCACGTTAGGTTGAGTTATGTTACGTTTCGTTATGTTACTTTTGGC
>NW_017086417.1:0-320 GCF_001483705.2 Eufriesea mexicana
GCTATAGCACTCAAAAAGCATCTTTGCTCCTTACTTACGCAAGGAAGTTAGCTCACCACGATACATGTCGAAAATTTCAACAAAATTGTATTTTCCAGCCAGATTCTGTAGCATTGTAATGCCTATAGCACGCCAACACCATATTTCCTCCTTACTTATGCATGGAAGTTAGCTCACCACGATATTAGTCTAAAATGACAATATAATTGAATTTTCCTTCCAGTTTCTATAGCATTGCGACGGCTGTAACAAGTGAATTGCGTCTTCCCTCCTTATATATGCAAGAAAGTAAGCTCACCACGATATTAGTCGAAAATGTC
>NW_017086418.1:0-320 GCF_001483705.2 Eufriesea mexicana
AAATAACTATAAATAGCTGTCAGAGATTAGAAATAACTCTCCGAGCATTATTGAAAGGATTGTCCGTGCATTGTTAAAAAACGCTTGTTATATGATACGCATTTGCTCCGCATAGAGTATTCTTTACGTTTTCCTGATAAAGGTAACACCTAGAACCAGTATTATGATGAAGATTAGTATTGATAGAACGGTAAAGTATGTAAGTTCAAACTGAGGAACATACATATAAGAAGTAGTACGGGTAACTTGACGTAACTATGTGTACAAAAGAATTCCTTAATTTAGAAGACTCGTAATTGGTATTATTAGTTTTGTACGAA
>NW_017086419.1:0-320 GCF_001483705.2 Eufriesea mexicana
TCGTCTAACCAAACCTAACCGTACGTAACATAACTCAGCCAAACGTGCCAGGATCGCCATTTGTGGCCTCCCCAGCGAGGAGCAGGTCCTAGTAGTGCAGTGCAAGGCACAGATATCGGCCGAGCGGCAGTGAAAAGCACAAAGGAAAAGCCATAACGACCAAACTGTACCAAACATAATCGAACCGAAAGTAACCTAACTCAACCAAATGTGCGAGGACCACCATTGCTGGCCACCCGACAGACTAGCAGAGGCTAGTAGGGCAATGCAGAGCGCAGATATAGAGCGAATAGCAGTGTATAGCACAGAAGTCACTGCGA
>NW_017086420.1:0-320 GCF_001483705.2 Eufriesea mexicana
TTGCGCTATACACTGCTCTTCGGTGGATTTCCGCGCTATACTGGGCTCTTATATATTCTGCTTAGCTTTGTGTATGCTAGCAATAGAGGTCTCGGCTAGCTAGGTTTAGTTACTCTACGTTTGGTTCGGTTGGGTTAGGTCTTGTTTGGTTAGGGTATCTCTCGCTTATGTGGCGTACATGGCTATCTCGTAGCTTTCTGCACTCTACCGTACTCTACTATACTCTGCGAGAATCTGAGGGTGCCTGTGGTGCGACAGGCTTTGTTAGGCTACATTTTGTAAGTACACATATGTTATGTTTGGAGAGGGCAGCTTTGACT
>NW_017086421.1:0-320 GCF_001483705.2 Eufriesea mexicana
GAGTTATGTTACGTTCGGTTATGATCGGCTAGTTTGAGCTCGGTCAGGTTATCATTGACCTTCGTGCTATATACTGCTACTCGGTGGTTTTCCGCGCTCCACTCAGATCTACTGTATTCTGCTTGAACGTGGGTAGGCCAGGAATAGTGTCCTCGACACAACAGTATGAGTTAGGTTACGTTCGATTATGTTACGTTTGGCTAGGTTAGGATACAATAGCCTCGACTTTTCTGCTGTACTCTGCTATTCGGTGGATTTCTGTTTCCTACTGTGCCCTAATATATTCCGCTTGGCTCTGCGGGATCCGGCAACATTCGTCC
>NW_017086422.1:0-320 GCF_001483705.2 Eufriesea mexicana
AATTTTCCAGTCAGACGCTATAGCATTGCATTGGCCATAGCACGTCAATAGATACTATACTCATTATTTATGCATTAAAGTCGGCTCGCCGCGATATTAGACGAAAATGTCAATAAAATTGAATTTTTCAGCCAGATGCTATAGCATTGCAATGGCTATAGCACAACAAAAGAATCTTTCGTCCATATTCATACAAGAAAGTAAGCTCATCGCGATATGAGCCGAAAATGTAAATAAAATTGAATTTTCCAGCCAGATTCTATAGCATAGCAACGGCCATAGCACGACAATAGAATCTCTCCTCCATATTTGTGCAAGAA
>NW_017086423.1:0-320 GCF_001483705.2 Eufriesea mexicana
TAGATGGCCTACCTAGGCAGTATTTGCCTTCTCAGTGCCAAATTTCAGTCTATAGTCATAATTCTTTAACTCACTGAGGTGCTTTCAGTGAGTAATTCCAGAGATCAGGTACTGGGTTTGAGAAGATGACTATTTGAATGAACTCGTGGAAGATTTTTGAAATATTAGGTGACGAGAAGACTGTGATAGAGGGTAATCTCTCAGTCTAGGTGGTCTATCCAGGCAGTACTTTCCTGCTCAGTATCAATTTTTAATTTATAGTCGAGATTCCTTGACGCAGTGGGGTCTTTTCAGTGAGTAATTTTAGAGATCAGGTATTT
>NW_017086424.1:0-320 GCF_001483705.2 Eufriesea mexicana
TTATTACCACTTGTTCATTTTCCATTTCTTCAATGATCCTCATATTTCTATGTCGATGCCACACATCCTCCTCTGTTTCTGCAAATGCTGTCTCTTTTCTGTTTCTTGATTCGACATAGTATGCATTTCCTCTTCTCAATGCATTCATTCCAACTTCTTCTTTTACTTTATATACCTCAGCTCCATCATTCTGAAACTTAACATGTTAGCGATGATCAGTAACTTTGACCACTGACATTAATATTTATTCCAGTCAGGAATACAACATACCTTTCAATCTCACTATATTCTCTATATCTTGATGTTATGAGAGGACATCA
>NW_017086425.1:0-320 GCF_001483705.2 Eufriesea mexicana
AAAGTTATCTCACCACGATATTAGTCGAAAATGTCAATAAAATTGAATTTTCCAGCAAGATTCAGTTGCATTGTATTGCCTATAGCACGCCAACAGTATCTTTCCTCCTTACTTATACAAGGAAGATATCTCACCACGATATTAGTTGTAAATGTCAATAAAATAGAATTTCCCTTCCAGATTCAAAAGCGTTGCAACGCCTGGAGCACGCCAACAGAACCTTTCCTCCTTATTTATGCAGGAAAGGTAGGTCACCGCAATATTAGCTGAAAATGTTAATAAAATTGAGTTTTTCAGCCACATTCTACAGCATTGCGATT
>NW_017086426.1:0-320 GCF_001483705.2 Eufriesea mexicana
TTGACTTTTGCGCTATACGCCGATATTCGTCAGGATATCTGAACTGTACCGCGCTCTAATATACTCAGTTTGGCTGTGGGTGTGTCAGGAACGGTGCTATCGGCACGTTACGTCGAGTAAGGCTATGTTCGGTTCTGCTAGGTTTTGTCAGGTTTGGTTAGGACACCTTTGACTGTTGTGCTATATACTGCATTGCGGCGGATCTCTGCCTCATACTTTGCCCCAGTATATTCTGGTAGGCTCTGTAGATGTCAGCTATAGTGGCCTAGGCACGTTATGCTGGGTTAGGTTACGTTTAGTTTTGTTATGTCTGGTAGGTT
>NW_017086427.1:0-320 GCF_001483705.2 Eufriesea mexicana
TACTGTGCTCTAATATGTTCTGCTTAGCTCTGGGGTGTCCAGCAATATTTGTGTCATCGCGTTGTGTTGAGTTATACTACGTTTGGATGGGTTAGGTTAGGACATGTTATGTCAAGATGTGTTTGACATTTGCGCTGTACACAACAGTGCGGTGGATTTCTGCTCTCAACTGTGCTATGGTATATTCTGCTCCGCTCCGGGGGGCAAGCAATAGTGGTCTCGGCACGTTAGGTTGTGATAGTATTCGGTTCGTTAGGCTAGGTTAGAAAGGCTGGGTTAGGATTCCATTGACGCTTGCGCTGCACACAGCTATCCGGTGG
>NW_017086428.1:0-320 GCF_001483705.2 Eufriesea mexicana
ATCCATCCGTATATCCATCCACCCATCCACCCATCCATCCATCCATACATCCATCCATACATCCCCCCATCCATACATACATACATGCGTACATACGTCCATCCATACACACATCCCCACCTTCATCCATACGTACAACCATACATGCACCCATACATACATCCATATATACATCCATACATACATCCATACAAACATCCACATATACACCCATGCATACATCCATACATCCATCCGTACATCCATCCATACATACTACCATACATGCATTCATACATCCATACATCCATCCTTGCGTCCATCCATACATACAACCGTAC
>NW_017086429.1:0-320 GCF_001483705.2 Eufriesea mexicana
GCACCGAATAATAGTGTGTACCACGTTAGTCAAAGCCATCCAAAAATAACCCAAGCATACGTAGCCTAACCAAACGTAGCCCATCACAAACTATCTTGCGGAGACCACTATTACTGACCTCTCCAGAGTAGAGGGGAGTATAGTAGAGCAATGTGGTGCATAGATATCCACAGCATAGCAGCGTTTAGAGCAAAAGTCAAAGAAATCCTACCCTAACCAAGCCACTCGTGACATACCCGAACGTAACCGAACTCAAACTAACTTGACACGACCACTATTGCTGGCCACTCCAGAAACCAGCAGAACATACTAGCGGAGAG
>NW_017086430.1:0-320 GCF_001483705.2 Eufriesea mexicana
AATATTAGTCGCAACTGCATATATAATTATATTTTCCAGCCAGGTACAATAGCACTGCAACGGATATAGCACGCCAATAGCATCTTTCCACCTTACTTATGCAAGAAAGTTAGGACACGGCGATATTAGCTCAAAATGTCAATAAATTTATATTTTCCAGTCAGATTCTTTAGCATTGCAATGGAAATAGCGCTACAATAGAATCTTTCCTACTTATTTAAGCAAGAAGGTTACGTGACCACGATATTATACGAGAATGTCAATAAAATTGAATCTTCCAGCCAGATTCTATAGCATTGCAGCTGCTATAGGAAGGCAAT
>NW_017086431.1:0-320 GCF_001483705.2 Eufriesea mexicana
TTGTGTTTCATTGACTTTACAGCTGTACACTGAGATTCTATGGATTTCGGTACTCTACTGTGGCCTACAATGTTCTGCCTGGCCCGCGGTAAGCCAGCAATAGTGATCACGGCACGCCGGGTTGAGCTATGTTACGTTTGGTTATGCTACGATTGGTTATGGTAGGATAGGAGAGCTTTGACTTTGGTGTTGTACGCTGCTGTGCGTTGGATTTCTGCGATTTACATTGCTTGTAACCACTGCATTGTAGTACCCACTGCTTGGCCCTGGGCCGGACGGCAATAGCGTGCTCGGCACGTTAGTTGGAGTTATGTTATGTT
>NW_017086432.1:0-320 GCF_001483705.2 Eufriesea mexicana
GCTCTACTGAGCTCTGGTATATTCTGCTTGACCCTGGGGAAGCCAGCAGGTGTGGTCTCAGCAGGCTAGGTTGTGTTAAGTTACGGTCGGCTTGACTAGGTTAGGATATGTTTGGTTAAGATAGCCGTGCCTTTTATGCTGTACATTGCTATTCGGTATATATCTGCTATCTGCATTGCCGTACTAGCATCTCCTGGTCTCTTGGGTGGACAGCATTGTTGGTCGTGGCACGTCAGCTGTAGTTAGGCTACGTTCGATTAGGTTATGTTTGTCTGTGTTAGGTTTGGATACCTTTGACTTTTGTGGTATACACTCATATA
>NW_017086433.1:0-320 GCF_001483705.2 Eufriesea mexicana
TCGTATCCGGTGTATTCCTGCGCCCTACTGTGCCCTACTATACTCTGCTAGGCAATGGCGCGCCCAGCAATAGTGGTTGCAACACGTTATGCTGAGTTAGGCTACGTTTGGCTGGGTGACGTTAGTTTGGGCTAGGTTTGGACAGCTTCGACTTTTCTACTACACAATTACATTCTATGTATTTATATGCACTACTCTCCTCTACTATGTTCTGCTCGACTCTGCGGAGGCAAGCAATAGTGGTTGCGGTACGTTATGATAGCTAGGTTACGTTTGGTTATATCACGGTTTGTTAGGTTACGATAGGAAGGCTAAGGCCT
>NW_017086434.1:0-320 GCF_001483705.2 Eufriesea mexicana
TGTGAATAGGTCGCTTCACGCCTTCAATCCAATGGCAAGTACAGCAACCTACTTGCCGGAGAAAAGGTTTAATCAAAATCTATAATCTGTTATAGTTTGGTTATTACGTCGCCTAACGTCTGCATCCACTCGCAAGTAGAGCCATCTACTTGCCAGAGAATAAGTCTATTCAAAATCGATATGATGCCACAGCCTGGCGATTAGATCGCCTAACGCCTTCAATTCAATGGCAGGTACAGCCATCTACTTGCCAGAGGTTAGGCTTATTCGAAATCTATAACCCGTTATAGCTTGGTGAGTAGATAGCCTAACGCCTTCAA
>NW_017086435.1:0-320 GCF_001483705.2 Eufriesea mexicana
CTGCTTGTCTGTGTGGAGACCAGCAATAGTGGTCTCGTCATGTTAGGTTGGGTTTGGCTACGTCTGCATGTGTTAAGTTTGGCTATGTTAGGATGGGCTACCTTGACTATTGTGCTATTCACTGCTATTCGGAGGATTTCTGCGCTCTAATGTGCTCTAATGCGCTCTGCTCTGCACTGCGAGGCCTGCAATATTGGTCTCGTTACGTTATGCTCTGTTGCACCACGCTTGGATAAGGTACGTTGGACAATGTTTGATCAGGATATGTTTGACCCTGTACTAAACTCTGCGATACGTGGATTCCTGAGCCCTACATTGCT
>NW_017086436.1:0-320 GCF_001483705.2 Eufriesea mexicana
GCAAGTTAGCTTGGGCCAGGTTACGTTTGGCTGGGATACGTTATGTTGGGTTTGATAATGATATCTTTGACTTTCGTGCTATAAACCGTTTTCCGGTGGATTCCATTGATCTGCTGTGCTCGACTATAATCTGCTTTGCTCTGGGGACGCCAGCAGCAGTGGTCTCGACACGTTATGTTGAGTTATGCAACGTTTCGTTAGGTTTGGTATGGCCGTGTTTAGTTGGTGGATCTAAAACTCATATGCTATTCACTGTAAACTGTTGGATGTCTGCGCACTACTGCTCCCTGGTACATTCGGCTTGTCCCTGTGGAGGCGAG
>NW_017086437.1:0-320 GCF_001483705.2 Eufriesea mexicana
CAAGCTGACGCACGGATATAACTATTAGTGGCATCCGCGGCGTCGAACAGAGTGCAGTAGAGCTCAGTAGGGCGTAGAAATACTCAAAATAGCAATGTCTGCCGCAAAAGTCAAGGATAACCGAACCTATCCAAGCATAGGCTAACTAAACCTAACGAGCCGAGACCTCTACTGCTGGCCTCCCCAGAGCCTAGCAGATCATATTGGAGCACAGTAGAGCGGAGAAATCCATCGAAAAGCAGGATGCCGCACATGAGTCATAGATAACCTATCCCAACCTAGCAAATCGTAACACGACCGAACGGAACCAAACTCAACGA
>NW_017086438.1:0-320 GCF_001483705.2 Eufriesea mexicana
CGAAAAATATATTGGAAAGTTCCTGAAGGATCTGCCTTTACGGTGAAATTATAAAAGTTCATAAATTATTCGCGGGAATTGAGTAATTAATTAATCTTCTAATAAAACTTCAAAAAGGAGTAGTCAGCGCCGCCTATAATCCTTAACTGGAAGATTCTGCTCCGTTAGTTCCAGTATAAAGCTATAGGTGGAGCTGACTGTTCCTTTTTGAAGTTTTATTACAAGATTAATTAATTACTCAATTCCCGCGAATAATATATGAACTTTTATAATTTCACCGTAAAGGCAGATCCTTCAGGAACTTTCCAATATATTTTTCG
>NW_017086439.1:0-320 GCF_001483705.2 Eufriesea mexicana
AGCCATCGCAATGCCATAGAATCTGCATGGAAAACTCAATTTTATTGACATTTTCAAATAATACCGTGGAGATCTATCTTTCTTGCATAAATAACGAGGAAAGATTCTATTGGCGTGCTGTAGCCATTGCAATGCAATAGAATCTGCATGGAAAATTCTGTTTTATTGACATTTTCAAATATTATCGTGGTGTACTATCTTTCTTGCATAAATAAGGATGAAATATTCTATAGACCAGCTATAGCCATCGTAGTGCCGTAGAACCTGTCTGGAACATTCATTTTTATTGACTTTTTCTGATAATTTTGTGTTGAGCTAAG
>NW_017086440.1:0-320 GCF_001483705.2 Eufriesea mexicana
AGAGTCAAAGCCATCATAGCCAAACCTGACCCAACGTAGCCTAACCAACCGTAACCTAACTCATCGTATCGTGCCACGAACACTACTGCTGGTCACGTCTGGGTCGAGCAGAGTATAATAGAGCAATGTTGAGCGCAGAAATCCTCCGAATAGCAGTGTATACCACAAAAGTCAGAGCTGCCCTAATTGTACTAACATAGCAAATCCTAACATAACCAGACGAAACATTGCAGAACCTAACGTGCAGTGCCCAACAGTTCTGGCCTCCCGACAGTCGAGAAGTGTATAGTAGAGAACAGTAGAGCTTAGAAAGTAGCTGA
>NW_017086441.1:0-320 GCF_001483705.2 Eufriesea mexicana
AGAGCGGATGTATGTATGGATGTTTGTATGGATGAATGTATGGATGTACGCATGGATGAATGTATGGATGTACGCATGGATTTATGTGTGGATGTGGGTGGATGTATGTATGCATGTATTGATGGATGTATGTT
Organism: Eufriesea mexicana; assembly: GCF_001483705.2. Lineage (NCBI taxonomy): Eukaryota > Metazoa > Arthropoda > Insecta > Hymenoptera > Apidae > Eufriesea > Eufriesea mexicana. The sequence goes on from NW_017086441.1 coordinate 135, forward strand.
TGGATGCGTGTCGGTATTTGTATGGATGTCTCGATGAACGAATGGATGTATGTATGGATGGGTGCTTGTATGGATGCATGGATGTATTTTTCGATGGATCTATGGGTGGGTGGATGTATGTTCTGATGGATTGGTGGATGGATGTATGGATGTATGTATGTATGGATAAACGGATGCATGGATGTA
>NW_017086442.1:0-321 GCF_001483705.2 Eufriesea mexicana
TCGCAGAAATAAGGAGGAAAGATTCTATTTGCGTGCTGCAGCCGCTCAAGTGCTGTAGAATCTGGCTGGAGAATACAATTTTATTGACATCTTCATCTAATATCGTGGTGAGATGACACTCTCGCATAAAAAGGATGAATGATTCTATTGGCTTTCGATAGCCTTCGCAATGCTATAGAATCAGGACCGTAAATTCAATCTCATTGACATTTTAGGCTAATATCGTTGTGAGTTATCTTTCTCGCAAAAATAAGGAGGAAAGATTGTATTGGCGAGCTATAGGCTTCGCAATGCAATAGAATCTGGCTGGAAAATTCAATT
>NW_017086443.1:0-321 GCF_001483705.2 Eufriesea mexicana
TAACACGTTCTGCGTGATGATTTACTATATAATATAATATAGTAATTTCTTAATTTAATTTTAATTTATTTTGGTGTTAAGCGATGCTCGTAAGATAATTTTTAATACTCTATTCATCTATTAATAAATTTTTAATAATCCAATTAAGCGAATATTTTGATTATGGTAATTTTTAAATACTTAAATACAGAACACTTTTATTATAAATATTTCGAAGAATATCCTATAAAAATCGTTGGAAACAGTGTAGTATAAGCAATAATAATTTTACAAAGTGCACAAAGTAAAAATGAATAAAAATATACATTTTTTAATTTAAAA
>NW_017086444.1:0-320 GCF_001483705.2 Eufriesea mexicana
GACATTCTCGACTAATATCGTGGTGAGCTAACGTTATTGCATAAATAAGGAGGAAAGGTTCAAGTGGCGTGCTATAGCCGTCGTAATGCCATGGAATATGGCTGGAAAGTTCAATTTTAATGACATTTTCGACTAATATCGCGGTGAGTTATCTTTCTTGCATAATTAAGGAGGAAAGATTCTATTCTCGTGCTATAGGCATTACATAGCCATAGAATCTACACGGAAAATTCAATTTTATTGACATTCTCGACTACTATCGTGGTGAGCTAACGTTATTGCATAAATGAGGAGGAAAGATTCAAATGGCGTGCTATAGC
>NW_017086445.1:0-321 GCF_001483705.2 Eufriesea mexicana
GTTGTGTTACGGTCGTCTAGGTTATGTTAGCCTGGGTTGTGGTCGGTTAGCTTCGGCTTACGTGGTATGCAGTGCTGTTCTGTGGATATCTACGATCCACTGTGCTCTAGTTTATTCAGCTTTGTTTGGGGGGGGGCGAGTAATAGTATTCTCGGAACGTTAGGTTGAGTTCAGCTATGTTCGGTTATGTTACGCATGGTGATGTTAGTATAGGGTAACTTCGACTGCTGTGCTATGCGCTGCGATTCTATGGATTTCAGTGATCTGCTCTCTTCTAATACGTTCTGCTTGTATTTGGGGGAGGAGGCAGCAATTGCGGTG
>NW_017086446.1:0-321 GCF_001483705.2 Eufriesea mexicana
ATTTTCCACTGTATTATCCAACAATATTCTTTCATTGATCGAAAAGTCCTTCGAAGCGTTCCTTGAGGGATATTTTATTGTATTAAGTCTGCACCACGCCACGCGTTTCGATTCTTCCAAAATTTCTGAACAAGCTCATCCACGTAGTCGAAAATTGCTCCGCGATGAGGCAAACTAACACTGCTCCTTATCTCGTACAAATAGAGACCAGAAAATATTTTTTCATCGCCTTCCGATTGGTCGAAAGTCCTTGGAGGCGTCCCTCGCGTTACATTTTATTGTATTAAGGCTGCACCACGCCACGCGATTCGATTCTTCCAA
>NW_017086447.1:0-321 GCF_001483705.2 Eufriesea mexicana
TCCATCCATACAAGTACCCATCCATACACCCATCGATCCATACATCTATCCATCCATACATCCTCCCATCCGTACATTAATACATCCACACATCCATAAATACATCCATCTATACATCCCTACAACCATACATACATCCCTACATCCATACGTACATCCATACATACATCCATACATACATCCATACATACATGCAACCATACATACATCCACTGATACATACAGCCATCCATACATCCATACGGATGTACATCCATCCATCCATACATTCGTACATCCTTACATTCGTACATCCATACATTCGTTCATCCATACATACAT
>NW_017086448.1:0-321 GCF_001483705.2 Eufriesea mexicana
CCACCCATCCATCCATCCATACATACATCCATCCTTCCAAACACCCATCCATCCGTACATCCAACGGTCCATACATGTATCCATCCATACATCGTTCCACCAATCCTTCAATCCACCATTACATCCATACATACACCAATCCATAACTCCATCCATCCATACATACACACATATATAAATCCACACATCCATACATCCGTACATCCGTACATTCGTACATCCATACATCCATAAATAAATACATCCATACAACCATAAATCCATCCAACAATCCATCCATCCATCCATGCATCCATACACACATCAGTACACAGATCCATA
>NW_017086449.1:0-321 GCF_001483705.2 Eufriesea mexicana
ATAGTAGACGAAAATGTCTGTAAAATTGAATTCTCCAGCCACACACTGTGGCACTGAAATGCCGATAGCACGTCAACAGAATCTTTTCTCCTTATTTATGCAATAAGGTTAGCTCACAAGGATATTAGTCGGAAATGACAATAAAATTGTATTTGCCATACAGACTCTATAGCGTTGCTACGGCAATAGCACACCAATAGATTATTTCCTCCATATTTATTCAAGAAACTTGGCTCACCACGATATTAGTCGAAAATATCAACAAAATTGGATTTTCCAGCCACATTCTATATCATTACAATGGCTATAGCACTCAAAAAG
>NW_017086450.1:0-321 GCF_001483705.2 Eufriesea mexicana
TAAGCTATCATAATGGACGTGATTAATCAATATCACAATTTTGGATATTGACATAAGTTGACATAAGTTGACAAGACTAGTAAATTATTTTGATTCTGATTATTGACATAAGCTGCCATAATTGATGTGACTATTAAGTTTGTCAATTTTGGATATTGACATAACTTGATGTAATTGACATGATCGATAAATATTTTAATTCTCATTATTAAAATAAGCTACCATAATTGACGTGACTAATAAGTATCTCAATTTTGGATATTGACATAATTAACTTAAATGACAGGATTAATAAGTAATTTAATTTTGGATATTGACATA
>NW_017086451.1:0-321 GCF_001483705.2 Eufriesea mexicana
TCCATCCATACATCCATCCACTCATTCATCAATCCATCCATTCATCCATACAGATATAAATCCGTACATCCATACATGCATTCATCCATACATTCTTACATCCATACATTCATACATACATACATATATACATACATTCATCCATACATCCATACATCCATACACGCATCCATCCATACATCGGTCCATCAATACATCGGTCCATCCATACATCCGTACATTCATACATCCATACATCCGTAAGTCCATCCACCCATACCTCTGTCCATCCAAACATCCATCAATCCATACATCCATACATATATACATCCATCCATTCAT
>NW_017086452.1:0-321 GCF_001483705.2 Eufriesea mexicana
ACTCTACTCTTCTCTATTATGTTCTGCTTCGCTGCGTGGAGGCCAGCAATAGTGATCGCGGAAGGATAGGTTGTGTTAGGTTACGTTCGTTTCTCTTACGATTTGTCTGGTTAGGGCAGTGTTGCTCTGACTTTACTGATATCCACAGCAATGCGGCTAATTTCCGCGCTCTACCGTTCCCTATAGTATTGTGCCTGTCTCTTGGAAGTGCGGCAATGGTTGTGCCGCACGTTAGGATGTGATAACTTGCGTATGGTTATGCTACGTACCGTTGGGTTAGGGTAGGATTGCTTCCACTTTTGTGTATAAACTGCTACTCTG
>NW_017086453.1:0-321 GCF_001483705.2 Eufriesea mexicana
TCTAAGCGGCCGAGACCTAACCCAATCACGCATAACAGAGCCAAACTAAACATAATTCAAGGTTACATGCCTCGACCACGATGTCTGGCCTCTCAAGATTCAATCAGATCTTATTGGCGGATAGTAGGGCGAAGAAATCCACCGCATAACAGTGTACACCACCAAAGTCGAAGCTGTACCAACCTAACATTGCCTAACTTATCCTAAGCAAACGTAGCATATCAAAACGTATCGTGCCACGAGCAATATGCTGGCGTGCCTAGAGTCGAGCTCGGTGCAGTAAAGAAATGTAGAGCGCATAAAGCTGCGGAATAGCAGCGT
>NW_017086454.1:0-321 GCF_001483705.2 Eufriesea mexicana
ACGTATGGATGGATGAGTGCATGGATGGATGGATTTGTGGATGAATGGATGTGTGGATGTATGTATGTATGGATGGATGGATGGATGTATGGGCGGGTAGATGTATGTATTGATGGATGTATGGGTGGGTGGCTGTATGGCAGGCTGGATTTATGGAAGGATGGGTGTATGGATGGATGAATGTATGAATGTGAGAATGGATGGGTGTTTATATGTATGGATATATGGATTGATGGATATATGGATGGATGGAGGTGTGGATGGATGGACTTATGGATGTATGGATGCATGAGTGTATGGATGTATGAATGGATGGATGTG
>NW_017086455.1:0-321 GCF_001483705.2 Eufriesea mexicana
GATCATAATTGCTGGCCACCCCAGAGCCAAGAAGAACATGCTAAAGCACAGTAGACCGCAGAATTGCGCCGAATTGCAGTTTACAGGGCAAAAGTCAAGGCTATCCTGTCCTTCCCTAGCCAATCGTAATATAACCAAACGTAACATTATTCAACCGAATGTTTCGAGACAGCTATCGCCTCCCCCCCTCCCGCAAGAGGCAAGCAGAATATACGAGAGAAGAGTAGAGCGCAGGAGCCCGCCGCATTGCGGTATACAGCAAAAAAGGCAGAGACACATATTCCTTGCTTGGACTAACCTATACTAACCAAACGTAGACTG
>NW_017086456.1:0-321 GCF_001483705.2 Eufriesea mexicana
TCGTGGATCTCGATTCCCAGGGATTTATGAAAATTATTATTTAAATTGTACGCTGTGCTTTACGATGTTTTATATATACGTGTTACGTATATTATGGTTTTGAAATATTTAAATGTTATATATCGTGTTTTGTTATATTATATGTAACAAATTTTATTATATTAACGATTATATGTTATTGTAATTATATTTATTAGAGTTGACAAGTAATTATATTTATTATCGATCTTCGAAATTTTATCAAATGGCAACTGAAGGGTGCCTCTCTAGTGCAAAGGGTTAATGATTATATGTTATTGTAATTGTATTTATTAGAGTTGT
>NW_017086457.1:0-320 GCF_001483705.2 Eufriesea mexicana
GTGCTTGCTCACCATGATATTATCCGAAAATGTCAATAGAATCGAATTTTCCAGGCAGATTCTATCGAATTGTAATGGCTACAGCGCGCCAATAGAATCTTTCCTCTTTATTTATGCAAGAAAGGTAGCTCACAACGATATTAGTCGAATATATCAATAAAATTGAATTTTTCAGACAGACTCTAGAGCACTGCAATGGCTATAGCACGCCAGAAGAATCTTCCCTCCGTATATATGCAAGAAAGTTAGTTCACCACGATATTAGTCGAAAATGTAAATAAAATTAAATTTTCCAGCCAGACTCTCTAGCATTATTATGG
>NW_017086458.1:0-321 GCF_001483705.2 Eufriesea mexicana
AATAGAATCCTTCCACCTTATCTAAGCAAGAAAGTTAGCTCATCACGATGTTAGTCGAAAACGACTATAAAACTGTATTTTCCAGCCGGATTCTATAGCTTTGCAATGGCTATAGCATGTCAATAGAACCTTTCCTCCTTATTTATGTACGAAAGCTAGCTCACCACGATATTAGTAGAAAATGATATTAAGTTCTATTTTCGAGACGGATTCTATAGCACTGCAACGGCAGTAGCACGCCGATAGATTATTTCCTTCTTATTTATGCAAGGAAGTTAGCTCACAACGATATAAGTCGAAAGTGTCAATAAAATTGAATTC
>NW_017086459.1:0-321 GCF_001483705.2 Eufriesea mexicana
TAGCGGCCGTGCCATGTCAGGTTGAGCTAAGTTACGTTTGGCTAGTATAAGTTAGCATAGGTAAGGTTCGGGTAGCATTGATTTTTCTGCGATACACGGCGATTCTATGGTCCTCTGCGCTGTACTCTGCGCTACAACACCCTTTTGTGTGGGTACGGCAAGAATATACGTAGCGGCAAGTTAGGTTGAGTTATGTTACCTTCGGTTAGGCTATGTTTGGTTAGGTTTGGCTGGGGTAGCTTAGACTTTTGTCCTATACACTTCTATTCTGTCTATTTCTGCGCCCCACGTTGTTCTCCTATGCCCTACTTGGTCCTCGTG
>NW_017086460.1:0-321 GCF_001483705.2 Eufriesea mexicana
ACTGCTATTCGGGCGTTTTCTGAGCTCTACATTGCTCTAGTATATTCTGCTTGGCTCTGATGATGACAGTAATAGTGGTCGCGGCACGTTACGTTCAGCTGCGTTACGTTCGATTAGGTTAGGTAAGTTTGGGTTTGGTTATGATAACTTTGACTTCTCTGCAACACACTACTATTCTATGGATTGCTGCAATCTACTCCCCTCTAATATGTTCTGCTTGACTCTGGAGAGGACAGAAGTGGCACGTTAGGTTCAGTTACGTTACGTTTGGCTAGGTACGGTTGGGTTGAGTTAGGCAAAGGTAGCTTCGATTTTTGGTCT
>NW_017086461.1:0-321 GCF_001483705.2 Eufriesea mexicana
ACAACAAAATATTATTACCAACATTTAACTGACGCATAGCAATGCCATTTTTACGCGAAAATAAGATTTATCATATATAACGAAAATAATGGTATAAGTGAAAAAATTCGAAAATTGAGAAATTAATGAAAGTGCCATTGTGATAAGTTAGAATGAATGAAACGATGTACAGAACAGTAATTATATGTATGTGTCATAACGTCATTTATCGAGCTATAAACCATAGAACACCAGTCGTATTGCTTCGGACCGACCGAAAATGACGATCTCAGACGTATCGCTTCCAACCGGCCGAAGGGGACGAACGGCAGTCGTGTCTGT
>NW_017086462.1:0-321 GCF_001483705.2 Eufriesea mexicana
GAACAGATTAATCCAATGGTCACAGTGCTCTGTTCGAAAATGTACCGACTACAGTGCTGGGAAGTGTAAGAGTCTCTAGCCACAACTGATGCAGACATTGATTATTCTAGAACTACTGTAGAGTTTGAAACATCATTGGACAGATCAACACAGCTGCAGTAAACACAGCTGCATCCATCCATCTACTATAATTCTCTGTTTATGGCTGTACTAAGTACTGTAATATCGTTTGTCAATATCTCTAGCTGTAGTTGGCCGCTACATTGATCATTCTACAATGGTTATAGAACTTCGGTGATCAGCGCATAGATTGATCGTTTG
>NW_017086463.1:0-321 GCF_001483705.2 Eufriesea mexicana
AGAGAAAAGCAGAGTACATTAGAGGACGGAAGCGCGCAGAAATCGACCGCATTGCTGCGAATAGCACAAATTCGAAGATATCCGAACATAACCTGACTTAACCTAACCCAACCGAACATGTCATAACACAAACAAACGAGCTGCGACCGCTGCCGCTGGCCCCTCCCATGGCCCAGCAGAACGTAGCACAGCACAGTAGATCACAGAAATCCACCGAATAATAGGGTATAGCACGAAAGTGAAAGCTTTCCTGACAAACATTACGCAACCTAACTTAACCAAACGTAGCATGACACAACGTAACGTACCACGATCACCATT
>NW_017086464.1:0-321 GCF_001483705.2 Eufriesea mexicana
CCAAACGCTGCGTAAGCAAATAAAACCTGACTCAACGCGACGCACGAGACGTCTATTGCTGCCCTCCCCAGAGCCAGGCGGAACACATTAAAGGACAGTAGGGCGCGAAAGTCCACATCATAGCAGTGTATAGCACGAAAGTCAAAGATAACCTATCGTAACATAGCCTACCTTCACATAACCAAACGTAACATAACACAAGCCAACGTGCCGAGACGACTTTTGCTGGCCTTCCAAATCACAAGCAGATGATAGTAGAGTGAAGCTGTGCACAAGTATCGACCGAATAGCAGTCCATAGCACAAAAGTCAAAGCTATCCT
>NW_017086465.1:0-321 GCF_001483705.2 Eufriesea mexicana
AAATATCCACACGTAACATAACTCCACCTAGCGTGCCGAGACCACTATTGCTGAACTAGGCTGCGCCAACTAGAATGTACAAGGGCTCAGTAGAGCGCCGAAACCCTCCACACTGCAGTGTAAAGCACAAAAGTAGAAGACTTTCTAGCCTAACCAGACCTAACATAATATAACTGAACGTAGTCTGACTCATCATGACCTGCCGGGACCACAATTGTTGGCCTACCCAGCGCCAATGAGAGCATATTAGAGCACACAAGAGCGCAGAAATCTATCGTATGGCAGCGTACGGCACAAAAGAGAAAGCTTCCCTTTCCTAAA
>NW_017086466.1:0-321 GCF_001483705.2 Eufriesea mexicana
TTAGGTTAGGTAAGTTTGGGATAGGATATCTTGGACTTTTGTGCTATACACTGTTATTTGTTGTCTTCCTGCGCTCAACCGTGCTCTAGTTTATTCCTCTAGTCCCTGTGGAGTCCAGCAATAGTGGTCTCGGCTCGTTCGTTGAATTATGTTACGTTCGGTTACGTTATGTTCGTTTGGGTTAGGCTTGGATCGATTTGGCCTTCGCATGCACGCTGCTATTCGTTGGATTTCTACGCTCTACTGTGCACTAGTATATTCTTCATGTCTCAGGAGAAGCCAGTAATTGCGCTTTCGGCACGATAGGATGAGATAGGGTTC
>NW_017086467.1:0-321 GCF_001483705.2 Eufriesea mexicana
GCATCCGTTCATCCACCCATCCATTCATTCATTCTTCCGTCCATCCACCCAACCATTCATCCATACACACATCCATAGATCCATACATACATACTTCCATACGTCCATCCATCCGTACATCCGTCCAACCAAACATTCATACATCCATACATCCGTCCATCCAAACATCCACCCATCCATACGTCCATCGATCCATACATCCTTCCACCCATACAGCCATCCATCCACACATACACCCATCCATACATCCATCCATCCATACACCCATGAGTCCATACATCCATACATCCATACATATATACATCCATACATCCATACATC
>NW_017086468.1:0-321 GCF_001483705.2 Eufriesea mexicana
TGATTTCTGTGATCAACTCTACTTTACTATATTCTGCTTGGCTATGGGGAGGTCAGGAGCAGTCGTCACTGCACGTTACTTTGAGTTACGCTACGTTCAGTTATGCAAGGTTAGGGCAGGCTATGCTAGAATATCTACGGCTCTTGTGCTGTTCACTGCAATGCGACGGGCTTCTGCGCTAAGCTGTGATCAGGTAAATTCTGCTTCCCATTGCGGTGGCCAGCAATAGCGCTTCCGTCGTGTTAGGTTGCGTTAGGCTCCGTGTGTGTGTGTTACGTTTGGCTATGTTCGGATAGACTACTTTGACTTTTGTACTGTACA
>NW_017086469.1:0-321 GCF_001483705.2 Eufriesea mexicana
TTTCTGGTTAAAGAAATCAAAAATAAATTTGTCGAATCAATATGGAAGAATTAAAAATAGTCTCGAATTGAATTGCGTATCCAATAATAACGAAATGGTGCAGTAATTGTTTGCAATACCTGTTTTGGAATTATTCAAAAAACTTTTGAAACAAGAGGAAATAAAATTTGCTGATTAAAGGAATAAAAAATAATTTTGTTGAATAAATATGGAAAAAATAAAAATAATCCCAATTTTAATTAGGTACCGAATAATAACGAAATGATGCAATTATTATTTGCAGTACCTGTTTTGGGATTATTAAAAAAAATTTGGAGACAA
>NW_017086470.1:0-321 GCF_001483705.2 Eufriesea mexicana
TTGCCATTGTTTGAAGGCGTTAGGCGACCTATTCACCAAGCTAGAACAGAATATATAGTTTGATTAGACCTATTCTATGGCAATTAGGAGGCTGCACTTGCCATTGGATTGAAGGCGTGAGGCGATCTAGTTACCAAGCTGTAACAGATTATAGATTTCGAATTGACCTAGTCTGTGGCAAGAAGATGGCTGTACTTGCCATTGTATTGGAGGCGATAGGCGCTCTATTCACCAAGCTATAAATGGTTATAGATTTTAAATAGACCTATTCTCTGGCATGTAGGTGGAGATACTTGCCATTGGATTGAAAGCGTAAGGCGA
>NW_017086471.1:0-321 GCF_001483705.2 Eufriesea mexicana
ATGGAAGGATTTTCCTCGGTATTTCAATTAACAATAATTAACATATTGTTTTAATTAACACCTCCCATCGCTATTTATTGTTAATTTCACTTTCAGCTAATACAACTGTCGATTTCTTATTTTATAGCGATTACGTCAGTACAATAATCAAACGACAGAAGATCTCGTAGTGGGAAATAAATAATTACATGATAGTGTATTAACAAATACTCAATAAAATAGTAGAAATCGTAAAATTTTTCTTTCGAGTCTCTCGTGGTATTTAAAATACGACACGACATTTTACTATAAAATAATTATACTTCTGAGACTGAAGATACA
>NW_017086472.1:0-321 GCF_001483705.2 Eufriesea mexicana
GTATGTGTTCTTTCATAGGGTGCACATAGGTATCACAATCAACTTTTGAATACTATACACATTCTATCAGTATCAAGTTGTCTACTAATCACAGTGCTCTAAAATATAGTAGGACACCGAACTTGGAACTCAGAACTCGAAACACAGAATTCAAAATTCAGAACTTAAAACTGAGAAATTATAACTGAGTACTTAGAATTTAGGACTCAGAACTTAGAACTCAGAACTGAAAACTTAGAACTTAGAACTTAAAACTGGGAATTTAGAACTCAGAATTCAGAATTTAGAATTTAGAACTCATAATGTAAAACTCTGAACTCC
>NW_017086473.1:0-321 GCF_001483705.2 Eufriesea mexicana
TAGCATTGCGACGGCTATAGCACGCCAATAGAGTCTTTCCTCCTTATTTATGCAAGAAAGTTAGCTCACTACGATATTAGCCGAGAATGTCAATAAAATTGCATCTTCCAGGCCGATTCTGCAGCATTGCAATGGCGATAGCACTCCGAACGGATCTTTCCTCCCAACCAATGCAAGGTAGTTAGCTCGCCACGATATTAGTCGAAACAGTCAATAAAATTGAACTTTCCAGCCAGACTCTACACCCTTGAAAAGGCAATAACACGCCAATAGGATATTTCCTCCTTATTTATGCAAGAAAGGTAGCTCACCACGATATTA
>NW_017086474.1:0-321 GCF_001483705.2 Eufriesea mexicana
TTTGAACAGACCTATTCTATGGTAAGTAGATGGCTCTACTTACCATTGGATTGAGAATGTTAGTTAATCTATTCATCAAATTATAGCAGGTTATAGTTTTTGAATAGACTTATCCTATGGTTAGTAGATGGTTATACCTACCATTGGATTGAGAACGTTAAGTGATCTAGTCAGCGAGTTAAAACAGGTTATGAATCTTTAATAGACTTATTCTATGGTAATCAGATGGCTATGCCTATCATTGCACTGAGAACGTTGGGTGATATATTCATCAAACTATAGCAGTTTATAGATTTTGAATAGACCTATTCTATGGTAAGT
>NW_017086475.1:0-321 GCF_001483705.2 Eufriesea mexicana
TTACATTTTCCAGCCAGATTCTGTAGCATTGCAATGGCTATAGTTCGCCAGTAGAATCTTTCCACCATATTTATGCAGGTATGCCAGCTCACCTCGATATTAGACGGAAATGTCTATAAAATTGAATTTTCCATTCAGTTACTATAGAATTACAATGGCCATAGCTCGCAAATAGCATCTTTCCTCCTTATTTATGAAAGGACATCGCTCACGACGATGTAGTTCGAAAATGTCAATAAAATTATATTTTCCAGCCATATTCTGCATCATTGCAATGGCTATAGCACGCCAATAGTATCTTTCCTCGTTATTTATACAAGA
>NW_017086476.1:0-321 GCF_001483705.2 Eufriesea mexicana
GTGCATGAGGCTCGGAACAGGTAGGCGGGAGTGGAATTTTAAAGAAATGGTTAATTGGTTTAGGTTTGGGAAATTGTAATTGTTTTATGGGGGTTGACTCGGGGGGTTAGTTTCGGAGGTCGAGGTGTCCGCATATCGTGGGACGCTGGTTATAAAGGAGTAAACCATGGTCCCTTGGATTCGGGTCGCTTGTTCTTGAGGGTATGCATGGAAATAGGGATAAGGTAGAGGTTGGAAGGTGTTAGTTAAAATGTGTAATTGAAGGATTCGCGTGTTTATGGAGGATCGTAACGGTCTGTGAATTGGGAATGAGTGTAGGGA
>NW_017086477.1:0-321 GCF_001483705.2 Eufriesea mexicana
ATCGATGTTTGGATGTACGAATGTATGGTTGTACGGATGCATGGATGTATGGATGTGTGGGTGCACGAACGGATGGGTGGATGGACAGAAGTACGTGTGTATGTATGAATGCTTGTATGGCTGAATGTATGGATGTATGCACGGATGTTTGTATGAATGTTTGTATGGCTGAATGTATGGATGTATGCATGGATGAATGGATGGATGGATGTATGGATGGATGGTCGTATGAATGTATGCATGTATGTATGTATGTATGTTTGAATGTTTGGATGTGTTTGAGTTATTTATTTATGGATGTATGTATGTATCGATGTTTGG
>NW_017086478.1:0-321 GCF_001483705.2 Eufriesea mexicana
TGCATAGTGGGTGCCTAGTAAATGTCTAGTAGGTGCCTGATAAATGCCCAGTGGGTGTTTGGTGAATGCATAGTGAGTGCCTAGTAGATGACTAGTGAGTGCCTAGTAAATGCCTAGTAGGTGCCTGGTAAATGCTCGGTGGGTGTTTGGTAAATGCATAATGGGTGCCTAGTAAATGTCTAGTAGGTACCTGATAAATGCCCTGTGGGTGTCTGGTAAATGCCTAGTAGGTGCCTGGTAAATGCATAGTGGGTGTCTGGTAAATGTCTAATGGGTGTCTAGTAGGTACCTGGTAGATGCCTAGTAAATGCATAGTAGGTG
>NW_017086479.1:0-321 GCF_001483705.2 Eufriesea mexicana
ACCCCTTGTTCATGCAAGAAAATTAGGTCACAACGGTATAAGTCGAAAGTGCCAGTAAAATTGAACTTTCCAGCCAAATTCTATCGCATGTGACCAGCTATTGCATGTCAATAGTATCTTTCCTCGTTATTGATGCAAGAAAATAAGCTCACAACGATATAAGTCGAAATAGTCAATAACATTGAATTTTCCAGTCATATTCTATAGAATTTCAATGGCTACATCATGCCAATACAGTTTCTCCACCTTATTTATGCAAGAAAATTATCTCACCACTATATTAGTTGAAAACGTCAATAGAATTGAATTTTCCAGTCAGAT
>NW_017086480.1:0-321 GCF_001483705.2 Eufriesea mexicana
ACAATCTAAACATAACCAAACGTAACGTATCCGTACCTAACGTACCGGGACCACTGTTTCTGCCCCCCCCCCACCCAGAGTCAGGCTGAACATATTAGAGGATAGTAGAGCGCAGAAACCCACCGCACTTCAGTGCACAGCAGAAAAGAGAAAGATACCCTACCCCAACATAGCCAATCGTAACATAACGCATCGTACCGTCCCGCGACCACATTTTCCGGATTTCCCGAAGCCAAGCCGAATATAGTAAAGCACAGTAGAGGACAGAAATCCGCCGTATAACAGTGTATAGAGCGGAAGTCAATGCTAACCTAAACAAAC
>NW_017086481.1:0-321 GCF_001483705.2 Eufriesea mexicana
TCACTTTCTATATGTTGTATTCACTACTGTTGCAGAACTTTTATTCTGTAGATAAGTTGCAAAATATACATACAGCTTCCATCCACAATTTCTTTTCCATTTCAGTCGTACAGGAATGCTCATGTTTTATTCAGTAATGTTCGATTAAGCCTTTCCATTCAGTTGCGGTGTATACAGTGGCGTACAATCTGGTATACTTACTCTCTGTCTTCAGCAATTCTTGAATTTTCGACTGGTAAACCCTCCTGCTTCCATTATCGCATCTAAATCTATATATTATTCCACTCTGCTTCTACTGCTGCAACACAATTAAACAACCTC
>NW_017086482.1:0-321 GCF_001483705.2 Eufriesea mexicana
TTCATACATACATCCATACATTCATCCCTAGACACATCCACACGCACATCCATACATACATCCGAGCATACATCCATACAGACATCCACACAGACATCCGTACATACATCCATACAACCTTTCACTCATGCATCCATACATATGCACATCAATACATCCATCCTTCCATATATCCTGCCATTCACACATACATCCACCCAAACCCCCATCCATCCTTGCATCCATACAACCACACATCCATAATTCCATCCATCCGTACACCCACCCAACCATAAATATATTCATACATACATCAATACATACATCCATACATTCATCCAT
>NW_017086483.1:0-321 GCF_001483705.2 Eufriesea mexicana
GCTACCCTATCCGTATGTGACCACACACAACATACACGAACGTAACATAAGTCATCTTAACGTACCACAGCCGTTATTTCTGGTCTCCCCTGTGTCGAGCAGAGTATAGTGGAGCAACGAAGGGCGCAGAAATCCACCGAATAGCAGTCTATAGCACGAACCTCAAAGCTATTCTATCCTAACCTAACCAAACACGGCATGGGCGGACGTCACGAATCCCTACCAGACGTGCTACAGCCTCTATTGCTGGCATCACGGGAGCTAAGAAGAGTATAGCAGACCAACGTAGAATGCAGAAATCTTCCGAATTGCAGTTTACAG
>NW_017086484.1:0-321 GCF_001483705.2 Eufriesea mexicana
ATGTGTGGACGTGTGGATGTATGTATGTAAGGCTGTATGGATCGATGGATGTATGAATGGATGCATGGCTGTATGGACGGAAGGATGTGTGCATGGATGTATGTATGGATGCTTGAATGCATGTATTTATTTACGTATGTAGGGATGTATGGAAGGACGTATGTATGGATGTATGTATGGACAAATGTGTTGGTGTATGTGTGGATGCATGTATTGATGTATGTATAGATGTATGTGTGGATATAATGGTGGGTTGACGGATTGGTGGACGGATGTATGGAAGGATATATTTATGGATCGAGGGATGTATGGATGGATGGG
>NW_017086485.1:0-321 GCF_001483705.2 Eufriesea mexicana
TTATGGATGTATGGATGTATGAATGTATGGATGTATGGTTGGACGGATATACGGATGGATGGTGGTATGGATGTATGGATATATGCATGTACGTTTGCGGATGTATGGATGTATGTATGTATGCATGAATGTAAGGATGTATGTATGAATGTATGTATGGCTGTAGTTATAGATGTATGTATGGATGGATGGATTTATGGATGTGTATGCATGAATGAATGGATGCATGGATGTATAGATGGATGGATGTATGGAAAGATGGATGTATGGATGGATGTATGTATGGATGAATGGTTGAATGGATGGATGGATGTATGGATG
>NW_017086486.1:0-321 GCF_001483705.2 Eufriesea mexicana
GAGAGGAGGATATAGAATTTATATATTTCGCTCCAAGTTAGGTAGTTTACCCTTGAACGGATAGCGCGCGCATGAAACTTAGTCTAGTAGTCTATCTTATGTACTTAGAACTACGTATGTCTAAACACACACGTCCCGCGTCGTCCAACGATGTCTTGAAAAACCTGGAAGCTGAAAGAAAAGAGATTAGTACAACATAATGAAAGCGAAACAAACATAAACCACAATGACCAACCAAATGAAATAAACAACCCAACGATGAGATATGAACAACTAAACGATAAAACATAAACAATCCAACGATGAGACATAAATAAGCCA
>NW_017086487.1:0-321 GCF_001483705.2 Eufriesea mexicana
ACAGTACGTGGCAGTCAATATATTAAATCTCTGTTACTACACAATTGCAATCGACCAATTGTTATAATGCATAGAGATACATTGCAATGTATTATAGATTGCGATATACAAGGTGTTCACGATGTTACTAGTAAACGTTTTCCTCGTCAACGGGAGTTATTAGGGAAAAACGAAGGGGGTGAAACTTTCATAGCTTTTCATGGCCTGAGCTCACGATACTACTCACAATTTCCAAATTTCCATCGTTCCACGCTGATACCCTCTTCTCGAAGTTAACGCAACCGAGGTAACAAACTCGCGTCGTGATTCGCAGGTGTTACT
>NW_017086488.1:0-321 GCF_001483705.2 Eufriesea mexicana
CCAATAAAATCCCCTAAAAATCTACAAAAATCGGTATCAAGAGTACCTTTACAGAAATGAGGACAAAATTCTACGGACAAATGTATTTATCAATAACAAAAAAGAAGAACTTTCTCTATATTTCTCATCTAAAAAATTAGGTGGGAGTTTATATTCCAATAACTTTATATTAAAAAGTACCAATAAAATTCCCTAAAAATCTACAAAAAAAAATCAATATCAAGAGTACGTGTACAGAAACAAGGAACAAAATTCTACAGACAAATATATGTATCAATAATTAAAAAAGAAGAATTTTCTCCATGTTTCTACTATTTCTTC
>NW_017086489.1:0-321 GCF_001483705.2 Eufriesea mexicana
TTCCATGGCTACTCATCGGCCCTCACCATAGTCGCGGACGACGGGACAAGACTTTTGCCGACATTTGTCTTAGATTATTATTTCAAAATATTATTTAATTATTGTCCATTAACGTTGGATATTAACCCGATTAAATGTTATATAGCGTAGTATCGCATATTTTCCACCATGTACACTTTGTTGAGGTTACCTAGAGAACGAGGGTCGAAAGTGCAAAGCCCAGGTCAATCGAGGAAACCTTGGGTGACGAGTCAGGCACTTAGCAAGACCTTATTTGGTCACATTAAGGGAAACATCGTAAAGCGTGTGCATGGGGGTAAA
>NW_017086490.1:0-321 GCF_001483705.2 Eufriesea mexicana
ATTACAACTAGATATCTTGCGTGTCTTTTACCTCTTCATCTTCCTAACCTTAACACATTAACAGATGGGATTTAACCCTTTGCACTCGAGAGGTGCCCTTCAGTCACCATTTGATAAAATTTGGAAGATTGATATTAATTAATATATCAAATTTAATGTAATGTAACAGTGTATCGATGTCAAATAATTCTACAATTCTATTATTATACAATTTTCTATTCACTGCTCAAAAAAGTATCGTTAGTCTTTTAGTGAAGAATCTTTGTTCCGTCGTGGAACAAGGAAGACCCGTTACGGTCTTCCAACAGCCAGGTCTTAGGG
>NW_017086491.1:0-321 GCF_001483705.2 Eufriesea mexicana
GAGATACGTACCAGATATTTTTCGAAATCGTTCTTCTTTCGAGACTCAACTTTTAAGGTAGAATTTCAAGGCTGCGAAGAAAAATTTGCAGAAGGAGCTTTCAAAACTACGAATCGAGCATGAACCATTTATATTCGAGAATTGGGATATAAAATTATAAAAATGTTTAAGTGAACAGTACGATTTTCAACGTGAATATTTATCAGTTATGATGAAGAATTTAATTCTTTCTTTGTGTTCAATTGATTGTCTAAAAAAATTTTATTGGAGCTTTGAGATTAAGATGGTACTCGAATATTTTTGCGACCGACTGTACTTCGA
>NW_017086492.1:0-321 GCF_001483705.2 Eufriesea mexicana
CATACTGGAGCACAGGAGAGCGCAGAAGGCGGCCGAAAAACAGTCTATACTACGAAAGTCAGAGCAATCCGTACTTAATCCAAGCAAACATTACTTCACCTAACGTTGCCTAACTCAAACTATCGGGCCGAGACCACTATTACTGTCCTCCCTAGTGACGATCAGAGTACAGTAGAGCAATGCAGAGCACAGTAGTCCTCCGTATGGCGGTGCATAGCATAAAAGGCAAAGGTACACTATCCTTACCTAACCGACCGAAGCCTAACAGAACGTATCGTAACACAACCTATCGTGGCATGGCCACTAATGCTGGCATCCCCA
>NW_017086493.1:0-321 GCF_001483705.2 Eufriesea mexicana
CAATTTTATTGACATTTTCAACTAACATTGTGGTGAGCTAATTTTCTTGCATAAATAAGGAGGGATTATTCTATTGGCGTGCTATTGACTTTGCAATGATATAGAATCTGGCTGGAAAGTTCAATTTTATTATTATTTTCCACCAATATCGTGGTGAGATAATTTTCTTGCATAAACAAGGAAGAAAGGTTCTATTGGCGTGCTATAGGCATTGCAATGGGGTGGAATCTGGCTGGAAAACTCAATTTTATTCACATATTTAACTAATATCGTGGAGAGCTAACTTTCTTGCATAAATAAGGAGGAAAGATTCTATTGGCG
>NW_017086494.1:0-321 GCF_001483705.2 Eufriesea mexicana
TGCTTTGCAATGTCTATAGCACGCCAATAGAATCTACCCTCCTTATTTACGCAAGAAAGTTAGCTCACCACGATATTAGTGGAAAATGTCAATAAAATTGAATCTGCCAGGCCCATTCCTTACCATTGCAATGGCTATAGCACGCAAAAAGGAAATTTCCTCCTTATTTATGCTGGAAAAGTAGCGCACCACAATATTATTCGAAAATGTCAATAGGATTGAATTTTCCGGCCTGATTCTATAGCATTGCAATGGTTGTAGCTTGCCAATATACTCTTTCCTCCTTGTTTATGCAAGAAAGCAAGCTCACCACGATATTAG
>NW_017086495.1:0-321 GCF_001483705.2 Eufriesea mexicana
TGTTGGGACAGGGTAGCTTTGACTTTTGTGCTATACACTGGCATTCGGTGGATTCCTGCGCTCTACATTGCTCTACTATACTCTGCTCGACTCTCAGGATGCCTGCAATTGTGGTTGGGGCACCTAAGGTTGGGTTATCTTGCGTTCTGTTAGGTTATGTTATGCTAAGTTCTGTTATGGTAACTTCGACTTTCGTGCTATACACTATTACTTGGTGGTTTCCTGCCCTCCACTGAGCTGTACTCTAATCTGCTTGGCACCAGGGAGGCGTACAATATTTGTGGCGTCACTTTACGTTGAGCATGGCTATGTTAGATCAGG
>NW_017086496.1:0-321 GCF_001483705.2 Eufriesea mexicana
TTGATGTGTGTATGGATGCATGGAAGGACGGATGGATTGGTGGATGGATGTATGGATGGAAGGATGTAAGTATCGTCGGATGTATGGATTGGTGGATGTTTGGTTGGATGGATGTATGGAAGTATGAATGTATGAATGTATGTATGTACGTATGGGTGGCTGTATGGATGGGTGGAAGTGTGGGTGGATTGAGGTACGGATGGACGAATGCACGGATGTATGTATGGATGTATGTATGTATGTATGTATGTGTGTATGGATGTATGTGTGTATGAATTTATGTATGTATGGATGAATGTATAGGTGTATGTATGGATGTAT
>NW_017086497.1:0-321 GCF_001483705.2 Eufriesea mexicana
GAAAGATAGCTCACCACGATATTAGTAGAAACTGTCAATAAAATTGAACTTTCCAGACAGACTCCCGTGCATTGCAATGGCTATAGTATGCCAATAAAATATTTCATCCTTATTTATGCAAGATAGCTTGCTCTCCACGACATTAGTCAAAAATGTTAATGAAATTGAGCTTTCCAGCCAGATTCTACTGCATTGCAATGGCTATAGCACTCCGAACGGATCGTTCCTACGTACCTATGCAAGGAAGTTAGCTCACCACGAAATTAGTCGAAAATCTCAATAAAATAGAATTTTCCAGGAAGATTCTATTGCATTTCAATG
>NW_017086498.1:0-321 GCF_001483705.2 Eufriesea mexicana
GTCAAACGACGCAAAAACTTTTCGCGGCCTGTCACATTCGCCACTATCTTTCATAAACCGTCGCACAAAAACGAGAAAAAACCAGCAAACTAATTAAATCACAGATCACTCCACGTAATTAGATGGGAAAATCGTGAAAATCAGAAGAAATTCGGAAAATATAAACCATGAAAGTCAAACGACGCAAAAACTTTTCGCCGCCTGTCACATTCGCCACTATCTTTCATAAACCGTCCGACAAAATCGGGAACAAGCCAACAAACTAATTAAAACACAGATCACTCCACGTAATTAGATTGGAAAATCGTGAAAATCTGAAGA
>NW_017086499.1:0-321 GCF_001483705.2 Eufriesea mexicana
CGTTCTGGTGGACTTCTCCGCTCCACTGTCCTCTAATATGCTCTGCTTTGCTCTAAACAGGACGGAAATAGTGGTCGCGTCTCGTTATGCTGAGTTAGGCTTCGTTTGGTTAGGTTATATTTGTTTGGGTTAGGTTTGGAGAGCTCTGACTTTTCCGCTATAAACGGCGGTTCTATGGATTTCCGCCCTCTACCCTCCTCTAATATTTTCTGCTTGGCTCTGGGGATGCCAGCAATAGTGATCTCGTCACGTTAGTTTCAGTTAAGTTAGGTTTGAAGTGGTTAGGTTTGTTTGGGCCAGGTTACGATAGCTTCGACATTC
>NW_017086500.1:0-321 GCF_001483705.2 Eufriesea mexicana
CAAATATTTTGCAACGTATATTAACGATAAAAGTAAAAAAAGTTAATAAATCATTAGCTACTGCTTAAAAAAACAACGTACCTTTGTTAAAATGTATTCGTAACTTACAAAAAGTTAATAAATTAATAAATTTATTGTTGATAACAAATTAAAATTGTTTTAACAAATAGTTTGCAACGTATATTAACGATAAAAGTCAAAACAGTTAATAAATTATTAGTTATTAGAGCGGAAAAGTAAGTATGAAGTTATCTCTGCACACGGGAGTACATCGCCTAGACTAGTCGGTCTTTCGAATAATCGCGAACTCGTTCGGACGCG
>NW_017086501.1:0-321 GCF_001483705.2 Eufriesea mexicana
GCACAGAAGCCGTATATCGAAACCTAACCTGGCCCAACCTAACCTAACAGAACGTAGCATAGCCCGAAATAACGTGGCGAGACAACTGCTCCTGGCCTACACAAAGTCACGCACAATGTAGTGCAGCACAGTAAATGACAGAGATGCGCCAAATAACTGTGTACAACGCGGAAGCCGGAGCTATCCTAACCAAATATAGCCTAACCAATCTTAGCGTAACTCGACCTAACGTGCCAAGCCCACTATTGATCGCCTCCACAGAGCCGAGCAGAGCATAGTAGAGCATTGTAGAGCGCATACATCCACCGAAAAGCAGTGTAT
>NW_017086502.1:0-321 GCF_001483705.2 Eufriesea mexicana
GTCTTTCTTCATACTAATATTTGTATGGAATTTACGACGTTGAAATTATTAATTCAATGGCTACAGTGCAATGTTGATGGATGTGCTAAGTACCGTACTGCCAGTCGTAAACGTCTGCTGGAGCAACTAATCTATACATCGATTATTCTAGATTTGCGGTTGGTATTAAATGATCAGTGATCAAATTATTCCAACGGCTATAGTGCCATTGCGATGGCCGAACTGATTACCATTTTGACATATGTCAATTTCTCCAGCGACAATTGCCCTATCTATTGATATTTCTTCAATTGCTGAACAGCTAGGATGATGAGAATACAG
>NW_017086503.1:0-321 GCF_001483705.2 Eufriesea mexicana
CGCCAGGTAATGGAATCGAAAGTAATTCTAGTATGAAGGAACAATCGCGGTGCAGGAATTCGTGCAATGAAATTTTGGCCATAATATTGTAGGCGGTGTGGCCGAAAAAATAATGTTACACGGTTGATCGCTTTGGAGGGTGATAAACAAATGCTAATGAGGTGTTAACGACTCCCGTTACATTGTATGGGCCCAGCTGGACAAACGACTGCGTTCATTCTTTCGATTCCACCGTGTGTATGCGTGTGTGTGATTCTCTTCGTCTTTCTGCAGTACCGTCCATTTCTTTTGGCCACCCTTTCTCTCCCTCCGTTCTTTCCC
>NW_017086504.1:0-321 GCF_001483705.2 Eufriesea mexicana
TTACGTTCCGATACGTTAGTATAGGGTAGCTTCGACTATTATGCTGTGCACTGCGATTATATGAATACCTGCGCTCCGCTCTCCCCTAGTATGTTGTATTCGGCCATGGGGGAGGCAGCAATTGCTATCTCGGCACGAGCAGGCTACTGGAATCGGCCGCACTGGAGAGCGAAGCTCAAAAGTCAGACACAACCTGACCCAACCTGACATAGACTAACCTAGCCAAACGAAGCCTATCTCAACGTAACGTGTCGAGACCACCATTGGTGGCATCCACAGCGCCAAGCACAGCATATTAGAGAAAAGTAGATCTCAGACATC
>NW_017086505.1:0-321 GCF_001483705.2 Eufriesea mexicana
TATGATACGTGTAGCTATGCTGCGTTTGGTCAGGCTAGGAGGGCACAGCTTCGACTTTTGTACTATACACTGCCACTCCATGGATTTTTCCGCGCTGCTGTGTTGTAATATTCTCTGCTTCGCTCTGGCGAGGCCAGAAACAGGGGCCGCGGCATGATACTCTGAGCTAGATTACGTTTGGTTAGCTTATGTTTGCATGATTCGGACAGCTATGACTTTTCCGCCATACTCTGCGATTTTACGTGTCTCTTCG
Source organism: Eufriesea mexicana (assembly GCF_001483705.2). Classification (NCBI taxonomy): domain Eukaryota; kingdom Metazoa; phylum Arthropoda; class Insecta; order Hymenoptera; family Apidae; genus Eufriesea; species Eufriesea mexicana. Next base: position 254 of record NW_017086505.1, read on the forward strand.
CCCTAATCTCGTCTGATACGTTTTGCATTGCCCTGATGCGGCCAGAAATGGTGGTCGCGTTACGTTTG
>NW_017086506.1:0-321 GCF_001483705.2 Eufriesea mexicana
TTATAAAGAAAGAGAAAGAGTTAGTTTATTGTTTACATTATAACTGTGTTATAGAAAGTAGGATTTTTTATTGACTGTCTTATATTTATACTTTTAGGGCAATGAAAGAAGGGATAAAAAATAAATTGAGAGATGCAAACAAGGAACCGAAGAATTTTGTCATTAACAATTAACGTGTATATGTGAAACTTTCAAAGCGAATAAAAAGTACCTAAGCATATAAACATCGTAGTTTCATTTTCTTTTTACCAAAAACAAAATCACTCGTCTACATCTGTTACTTCATGTACGTCTATAATTAATTCATCAATTTTTATAATT
>NW_017086507.1:0-321 GCF_001483705.2 Eufriesea mexicana
TATATTAATAGGTAGTCAATTTTATTTCAAGTCATCTCTATTAATAGGTAGTCAATTTGACTTTAAGTCATCTCTATTCTAATAGATAGTCAATTTGACTTCAAGTTATCTCTATTAATAGGTAGTCAATTTGACTTTAAATCATTTCCATTGGTTGGTAGTCAAATTGACTTCAAATCATCTCTATATTAATAGATAGTCAATTTTATTTCAAGTCATCTCTATTGATAGGTAGTCAATTTGACTTTAAATCATCTCTATTGGTAGGTAGTCAATTTGACTTCAAATCATCTCTATATTAATAGATAGTCAATTTGACTT